>NC_134488.1:27827820-27887820 GCF_040206685.1 Ascaphus truei
TCCCGGGGCTGTTGTAGCCGATCAGTGAGTATCTTCGTAAAAATCTTCTTGAGTGATTTGGAAGTAGGATGGTTGGGTCTGTAGTTCTTGAGGTCGCCTTTCTTGTGATGGAGGTTATGTATGTATCTCCACCATGTTCTGGAAAAAATTGACCCCTTTTGTTTTTTTTTCATCATATCTTCTGTATTTTCTCGCTCAATCTACCATTAAAATGTGCAGAATTGTAGGTTTGTTATGTAGCTTGACACTATAGAAGAAGCACAATGTAGACAAGTGTTTTTTCAACAGGGGTTCCTAGTAACCCTTGGGTTCCCCGGGTCTCCCTAGAGGCTTACCTGCAATTTCAGATCATTTGAAAATTGTACCAAATACAGAAGCATTTACAATGTATCTGATCTCAGACGCGCTATTAGAGAGGGTTGGGGTTCCTTACAATGCATCTGATCTCAGAAGCTATTAGAGAGGGTTGGGGATCCTTACAATGCATCTGATCTCAGAAGCTATTAGAGAGGGTTAGGGTTCCACAGAATTTCTCAATATAATTCCAGGGTTCCTCAACAATAAAAAGTTACACTGATGTTGGCAAATTAGTTGTACATGTTGTTTTTTTTCAGTCATCCTAGCGACCATCCTTTATCGGGAAACAATGTATGCAGACGTCTTGGACCATCATTCTTGCTCTGCCTCAAGCACTTTATATAACAGGCTTATCTTCTTCGCTACACACCATTGTGTAACTGCGCTTGATGAGATCATCACGCTGTCGCCAATTCCAAAGAATGTTAGATTTATCAAATCATTCTTACATGGAAACAATGGGCTGTGATAGACCCATCATTGATCACGTTTTTTATGAAAATGGGGCGAGGTTCGGCGAGCAATAAAAGGGGATGGCAATGTGTGAGCAGGCACGAGAAAATATATCAACGTTTTATTTAAACATATCCAAGACCTACCTGGAGTGCCCGCTTCCTATTACTCTCCTGCACTCGCCTTTACTGCCGTCTGGCAGCTAATTTAACAAGACAGATCTCGTACCATAAAATGACCTGCAGAAGAAGGTATTACCTGTAAGGGAAAGGGATTCGTGGGCAATTGCCAAATTTTGTTTTCGAAAGCAACACTTCGTCACAGCGAAACCACAGAACAAAACTTTGTTGTGGTTCAAAACCAGCGAGCGGTTCCCGGAGGGCAGACACGGTGCGATTCTCTCCCACTGACTCAGAGGAATGTCTCAATTATTTGAAGTTTGATGCAGATCATAGACTGCGTAAAGGGTGTCAAAGAAGAATGCAGTCCGTCCTTTGTAATTTATGGGACGTTTGAAGAGGTGTTAGCCGCCTATCCCTCTGAAAACTGTACGTCTTAATATAATTGGCTTATTTAGAAACATGCAATTGTCCCTTTTTTTTTTTTTAAGTAAAAAAAATATTGGTTTCCGGTGTAAAAAAATGAATGTTTCTCTTTTTTTTTTTCCCTTCGAAGCTATTTAATGCTACTTTTATCGGCTTTTTGTTTTTGTTTTGGCCCTTTCATCTCCTTGGCTAACGAGGTCCGCATATTTATTATAAGACAAACCGCTAATGGGAAATGTCTCTTGCTCAATGTACTTGTTTTAAGCAGCAGTTTTAACCGTCTTTTAACAAGAGATTGGGTAAAGATGGGAAAAACACCCCAAAATGCATTTGGCTGCTATAAGAGACCTTGTTTATATAACCTTCACATTTTCTTTCAAAATAGTGTCAACCACATGTATAAATAAAACTTCCCACTGCCGTTAGTGAAGTCCTGGGAGGGACGGATCCTTACGTGTGATATACGTTGTGTTTATCTCAAATATGCTGCTTTTTATTCGTTGTGATACCTTTTTTGTACTGGATATGGGTAATAAATATGATCGGTAATATGAATAAACTTGTATTACAAATGGAATACCCCCCGCAGCATAACACCTCCGGTTTTTAACATGCATGTATACGTACTCGCTGACATGTAAGATGCTTTGCAGACTTGGCTCAGAAGCCTGATTTACAACAATCTCAATAAATATCATTTCATGTGACACATTTAAAGTGTGAACTATGGTTGATTTGACACTTTTTTGTGCCAACAGTTGACACCTGCAAGTATCTTTAAATCCCTTTTTTAAAGTTAATTTGTAAACGTGCTGATCTGATTTTCCTCTTGTTGCTCCATAATCTCTGATGTCGCGCTGTGTTTAACTGGAGTTTGCACAGACAAAACTCCCTCTCTCCAGCCCCAAATACCTCGTCTCCCTCCTTATCTTTATTGGCTCTCCAGGGTGGGGAGAGGGGTAAAGAAAACACTTGATTGATTTAACGCGTCCCCTTTCAGAGTGGGACTTTGGGTTTGAACTAGTGGTACCTTCCTAATCCTGACCATGTTTTTAAGCGTAAACCTAAAATGATCACATTTCAAACGTTGATACAAGCGCTAATGGTTTTGCTGTCAGAGGGGCCTGCGATACACTATATCTCAAAATAAATGGAATATAACTAGACGTTGAAGACCGTCTACCTTGGCTGGCAACGTTTTGAATGGAAGAATGAAGGTGGGATCGACGTTTGGAGGAAACAAGACTCTTACAATGGAACCTTCCACGGTGCCTCGAGGAAAGTGGTCGACCACTGTATCCTGCCCGTGCTCGCGTATGGATGTGAAACTTGGACCCTAAATGCGAAGATACAAGTTTCAGACAACGCAAAGCAGTATGGAGAGATGCATGCTGGGTACTACCCAAACAGACCGGAAAAATAATAATAATGTATGGGTTCGTAACCAAACAAGTCTGTGACATCACAAGGGTGAAGAAATTAAAATGGCGGTGGGCCGGTCCTACCGAGAGAAGAAATGATCATCGCTGGACAAAGATGGTGCTCGACTTGATTCCAAGAGATTAAAAGATCAAGACAACAACCAAAAGTAAGAAGATGGGAGGATGAAATCGGGAAGTGTTGAGGCGCGCGCACACGCTGAATAGTATTAATGACAAATATCAGGAGGCCGGCAGTATATACATAGTTTGTATATGACTGACCTGTCACTGAGATTACTACTAGTACAGCAGTCCCTCTGATGCGAGGATGGAGGTAATACTAATAATACCTATTCCTTTGTTTGCCTGTCTGGAATGAGGCAATTATTTTAATTGTTATCGCACCTAAACAGCTTATACATGTCTAACGCTGTCATCACAGAGCATGCAAATCACGGCACTAATCTAATTTGGCTTCCTCCCTTAACTCTCCCCTGCTCCCAACAGGTCTTCCCACAGCTCTATAACCGGAACACCATGCTATATTCTAGTACAGTGTTTTTCAACCTGCGTCTTGTGGGCCGCCGTGTTTACATATTTTGGGTGTCATAACTCAAAAGTGGTTATGACACGTTGTCCAAATAAATCACCTATTCTGTGGAATGCCGTCCATTTATTTCAATAATCCAAGCCCTACCCACATAGAAACACCGGTCTTTGACGGCAGATCTGAACCAGTTGGCCCACCTAGTCGGCCCATTACCTACCGGCTGTAAAACCTCCGACGCCTGTTTTGATCCTTGGGTTTCCTTCATATGTAGGATCGCCTTCTGTCTACCCCAAGCATTTTTAAGGGCCCGTACTGGCCTGTGCTATTCCACTAAACCCACCATCCTTTCCATGAAAAAGCACTTCCTCACATGTCCTATGAGTCTCCTACCCTCCAACGTCATGGCACAACCTCTTGTTCTAGAACTTCTTCTTTCTCTGGAATGTTTCCAATCCTTTAAACCTTGTTTGAAAAAACACCCATTGACATTACTTCAAAGTTTTCTATCTCCCCCCTCTCTCTTCTTTCCTCCGACCTGTACATATTGAGGTCCTTCAGCCTTTTCTAGTAACCCTTCGTTGGACAGACCATGCTAGTAACCCTTTCGTTGGACAGACCATGCTAGTAACCCTTCGTTGGACAGACCATGCTAGTAACCCTTCGTTGGACAGACCATGCTAGTAACCCTTCGTTGGACAGACCATGCTAGTAACCCTTCGTTGGACAGACCAATCTCCAATTTATTTATGCCCTTCTGGATCTGATGAACAGTGAATTCAAGAAATCAAACAAGATAACGAGTTATCTTGAACTCTCTTCCCCCCTGTAACGTTATCTGTTCACAAGGGACATTAAATGTTGTCTTTCCACTGTTCTCTGCTGTCACATTAAATGGAGAATTGCATTGTGAACTTGAGTAGAGCTCTGCTTTGTACCTCTGTCTTCGAGACCTGCACTTTGAAGACATTGGTTAGGCCCATATATCCAGAAGACAAACAGTCTTCAGACCTATGAAAGCAAATCCCTGTATTGGTGCCGATTCTGATTTTGGGATTACAAGAGAGTTTTGTATATCTTAGTAGTAAGACATAGTGGTTATTCTGAATTTCTAGCCGCTCCAGACTTGGTGATAACCAATAAAGAACATATCACACTTACGGGGTTATTCAAATGCTCCGAAGAGGCCGTTCCTTTGATTTGAGTCGGAGTTTGCGTCCGCTCGCAGTGCAATTGGCTGCAACGGACCATGCTGTATCATTTGTGTGGTGTCATATCAATAATAACACGTTTTATTAGCTTTGCAAATGTAGGCCTTAAAATCTGGAGAGGGGGGAAAAAACACCACATCTTGCACAGTGTACAATACAAGCTGTCGTTAAACGCTGGTTAGGTACTTTTATTTAAAGCAGGAAAGAATGTAGCAAAAATTCATCAAGATGGATTCGGGGCTCAGGCTGCGCTTATAGTGCCGGCGACGCGATGTCGCTTCAAAACAATTGTATTGATGCCGTCGCGTGCGCTTATAGTGGACGCGAAGGCGCTACAAAAAAAATTATCACTAGAATTTGATTTTGTAGAGACGGCCTCCCCATGTGACTGCCTATAAGCCAATCACATAGCCTTTCTGCCCCCCCCCCCTTGATGACGTCACTCCCTTTTGTAGCCAGCAACGTCTCCAAACCTGATTACAACTTTCGCGACGGGTGACGTCATCGGTCGCGTCGCGGGCACTTTAAGCGCGGCCTTATGAAGCAGATAGAAAATTCCAAAGGCGCCAATCATTTAAATAGGCCCAGGAGAAAATATTTTGACACAGAGAAGTCTTTAAACCCCCCCCCCCCCCACCCCCCACCCTCCGGATGCACTGTTTCACAATGAGGTTTATAACCTAGAATACAACATGTGCAAAAAGAGACGTCTGCAACACATTACCAGCTCTGGCAGAGAAGGAGTTAATACAGGCACTCCAGGGGGCTTTTGAAAAACCTAAGGTGTCACTTTATTCAGGGCACCGATGTTTGTTTCGGTCCTGACACAGACCCTTTGTCAAGATGTGACACACAGGACCATGTGAGGACTGAAACGTCGATACCTATATTTCCAAAAGTCTACTGGAGTACCTGCATTACGTTTGTGTATTCTTGATTATATACCACACCAGTGGTTTACAGTGCACCCGTGGTAGGTACTTTTTTTGTTTGTGAGTGCACCTATTTCTATCCCTACAGAGGAGTTAAGGCAGACCTTACTGACAGATGGTCTCCAAAGTACCAAATTAATACTAGGCCACAAAACTGATAATGATCGTTGGCAACAGTGTGCAAAGGATTCTGGGTATTGCCATGCAGCTGAACAATTCGATTCCAGACTTCGATGAATGACTTTTCATTCTAATAAATTATACATGCATGCTTTTTTTTATTGTTAAGGCGGATATCCCGCCTGTTGAGTGGGTAGGTTGACAACATGTTGCTTGGCATAGTTAGCTGCCTATGCCAAGAGACCTCCATGGACGAAAGAATGGAGGAACTGACGTGTACCTATTTTCATGTGCTAGATGTTGGTGTCTGCTCTATTTTCTGCTAATAGGCCAATATGTGTTGGGACCTGCAACAGTCCTTTAAAAAAAAATGTAAAAAAAAAAATCTGACTACATGCCATCCAGGTAGACTGTGGAAATACTTGTATGAAGGGCAAGTTGAAACAGGATATTTTTGCAGACGAAGAGGCCTTAAACACACTGCAGGCTAAACCTCTAACAACAAGAGGATTAAGTGCTGCTTTAACACCCTCCCTGCCAGAGATACACCGCAGAATAAACTCATGGCAGCATAGGCGAAGAAGGCATTAGCCTAGGGCAGGGGTGGGCGACGCCAGTCATAAAGGGCCACCAACAGGTCAGGTTTTCGGGATATCCCTGCTTCAGCAAAGGTGGCTCAGTCTTCGACAGAGCCACGTCTGCTGAAGCAGGGATATCCTGCAAACCTGGCCTGTTGGTGGCCCTTGAGGACTGGAGTTGTTGCTCTTCCCCCGGGCCTACGGGTAGTAGCATGGTCTGCCGGTGTGTGCACTAGCATATGCCAATGCGAGTGTGCAGTATGGGTATACTCCGTTTGGGAGCCAGTGTAATAATGCCTGTGCCAGTGTCACCATATGCTGCATTGCATGTCTGGAGAGATATATTCTCTTGTCAGTCCTGGATTAACCCATTGCTTGCCAGAGGGTTCAACACAAATGGCTATTTTCACCTCTGCTGCCAAAGAGGCTTTCAGTGCAGCGGGAACGCCAAGACTGTCTCGTCCACTGAATCCCACCTACCTAAATAAATCAGCACTGCAGATAATACATTTTATATTAATAATTATTTTCATTATTATTAGAAAGTGCCTGGCCCTGCTAGCTGCGAAGGGGTTACAAACACAATAGGCTGTGTTAAGTGACTTTAAGGTTTTAAACTTTACGGGAACGCCTGTGTGTATGTTGAGTAGGATTTGGCTTTTTAACCCTTTTTGGTGCTGGTTGGAGGAGCGAAGAGACTGGCAGTGAGGTTTGTGGCATGTAAAGGGACAGTCCCTCCTAGGACCTAAGTGTACTGACGGCAGTGACAGTGTTTAAAGGTCACATCTGTGTGATGCCTTTCTTACGACCATCAGCATTTAAAATCGTCACGTTAGTTTGTGAACGTGCTGAGCGGAGACTTGGGAGGGGTTCGATTTCCTCCTTTTATCTGATGTCACTGTGTGTTCTACAAGAGATTGGAAGGCAAAGTCCTCTCTCTCTCTCTCTCTCTCTCTCTCTCTCTCTCTCTCTCTCTCTCTCTCTCTCTCTCTCTCCTCTCCCTCTCTCCCTCTCCCTCTCTCTCTCTCTCTCTCTCTCTCTCTCTCTCTCTCTCTCTCTCTCTCTCTCTCTCTCTCTCTCTCTCTCTCTCTCTCTCTCTCTCTCTCTCTCTCTCTCTCTCTCTCTCTCTCTCTCTCTCTCTCTCTCTCTCTCTCTCTCTCTCTCTCTCTCTCTCTCCTTTTTTTTTTTTTTTTTTCTCTCTGTCACTCTTTTTCTCTCTCTCCACCTAAAACTCCTCCGCATGTCCATGCAAAGCAAAGTTCAGCAAAACCAGAATGGTGATACTTTTTTTTTTTTTTTTAAATAAAGAATCGTGGGAACCTTTTTACAGTATATGAACCCCCTCCAAAATGTGTTGGCACTTTGCAGAAACCCATCTTGCCCAATAGTAGAAAATATTGTACGACCCTTTCTCAGCTGGGCTTCTCCATTATATAAAGCAGCATTGCCGCTAACCCAAGTGGTCGATCGGCAAAGGCCCCGCTTCCCAGGCCACACAATATGGCCGCCTATTTCAAAAGAGGAAGTGTTGTGGCTTCCTAAATAGGGGCTATAGCAACCCAAAGAAGCTTAATCTATTTTTAAAAAAGGTTAAATAATGAAACATTTTTTATGCTGCAAGTATCTAATGCTACACGGCGGATTTGTTTAAAAAAAAAAACATTATTTTTAATTAAATGCTTCTTTAAATCTGTCACAGTACCGCTACTTTTTGGAAGCACCATGTACCTATTAATACTGTTGCCTTCTTGCGCTCGCTCATACATTGTGTGATGTTGTGTTCCTTCCAGCTTGAATATTCCCCCTTCTGTAAAACTCCTAAACGTCCTGTTTGCGCAGATCCATTTTCGTCAAACTTTAGAGTTGCGCAAAGGATTCTTGACCAGAAAGAGAAATGAACACGATATTGTGCAGTATGTCTTGTCATAGGGTCGCCAGGGGTCCAGTGTTGAACTGGACTGCCCTCTGTTTGGACACTGTCCAGTAACAAATGAGAATACTGTATGTGTCCGGTATTACCTCTCTGGAAATAGTGGCCGGACCGGCTTGGGTGGGGCCGTTGGATTTACCTGAGCTGGGCTGTTGGTAGGGGGCTGGGCAGCTTCCTCCATCCTGATTGGCTGCTGCTGGGTAATGCAGCCAATCAGGAGGAGGTGTCAAGAGCCAGGGGGTGGGGCCAAGGAGAGGAGGAAACAGCATGGAGTGGGGAGGTGTGTGTCTGTGTGTGTCTCTCGAGCACGTCGCACCTTTCACCATTGTGTCCAGTATTTTTGGAGAAGTCACCTGGCAATCCTATTTGTTTAATGTGTGATGTGTATGTAAATATCGGATGCAATGCACTCACATTTTTACAGGTGTAGAATCCGCGTATCCAAATCGGTGGCAATAGTATTTCTCGGAAACCTCTTTCTAGGTAGGTGGATCGCCCACCCCAAAAAATGTGATCGGGAGAGCGATGGTGCAGATCACTTCAGCTTTATGAATGTAAATAAAATCAATAAAGCAGAGACCCCCTTCAAGTGCACTTGTGTGCTCATATTGCATAAAACCATCCAGGTTAAGCGAGGCGGTTGGAGCCGGAGCTCGGAGAAAAGTACGCTTGAATGGGGGATTCGGTTTTATTGATGATATATTTTACGTGAAGCGTAAATAATCTGCACCATCATTCTCCGTATCGCGTGTTTTTTTCACATCCACCTACCTGGAAAGCTGTTTCCGAGAGGTTCTATTGCCACGGATGTGGATATGAAAGCTACACCTTTTTAAAAATGTGAGCGTATTAGATGGGATATTTACATGCATGTCACACACTAGATAAGACAGGCTGCACATCGTGTTCATTTCTCTTTCCGGTCCAGAATCCTTTGCTCTCCCCTAAAGTTGGAGAAAAATTAGATGCACGAAGAACAAAAGAAACTTCCTTTTAAGGGTAGTGAGCGGCATTTCATCATTTTGTATATATTCTATTATTCTTCATTTTTTTTTTTTTTCACATCACTACCTGTGTTTTCACTTATATTATCACCATTTAAATCTTTAACACACGTGTGAAGTTACTTATTCTGTCATTTCTTTTGAGATTAGATTGTAAGCTCTTCGGAGCAGGGACTCTTCTTCCTAAATGTACATTTTTATGTCGGAAGCACTTATTCCCATGATCTGTTATTTGTATTATTTGTTATTTGATTGTCACGTATATTACTACTGTGACGCGCTATGTATATTAATGGCGCTATATAAATAAAGACGCGTACATAGCTTCACCATTTATCACTAATATTTCGAATTGATTGACCAGGAGCGCCCATCACACATTTTGGTGTTATACACAGGGCGGTACCTGCCTAACGACCCCATACCCTCCAACTGTCCTCTTTTTAACAGGTACTATACGCATGTCCTGTACCTATTAAAACCAGCTGTACCTGTTGTGCCTATTTCTGTGGGTGTGAGCTGAAGAGTGCTGCGCTGTCTCCCATTGGCTGAATCTCAGAACCTTCGGCTAATAACCGCAGCTTGAAGATCAGTCATTGATGCATAATCAGCAGGTTTTAGGAAACTTCTATTTTATGTAGATGCAACTAAAGCCAGAGTTTTACCAGTAAAGTGATCTTTGCATGTAATACACTGCACATTATATGGAGACTTCATAGTAGCTGTTCAGTTGCCTGTAAGATCCAGTATTGGTGTTCCCCGTGCCAGAGGGGAAAGTGAAATGGAAAGCTCTCTCCTGTTCTCGGTGGCTGTGTGGCTTTGATCTGCCGATTCCATGGTAGAACCGGCTGTGCTGTTCTGGGAACGGCTCCAGGGGCCATACAAGTACCGATCATTGTGCCGCCTCGCGAAATAAAACGAGGGCGACAAAACGTCTTGATGCAGCCCCGTGTGCTTTGGGCGAGAGGTTCAGTGTAATGACGTCAGAATTCCAACCCAGTCAGACCTGTGGATACTGGGTGACGCGGCTGCAGAGAAAGGTGTGACTGCTGATGGGGCTTATCTGGATTTCAGTTAAAGGTGCAGTTCCTCCTGGATGGGTTTTTTTTCCCTTCACAATACAGTGTCTGTCTGTTTTCACCTCCTAGTTCCACCCCCCTCTCCCCCGTGTATTTTGTTACTAGAAAATTAGTCCAAAATGTAAATGGATGTGGCTGCTAATCCCATTTTACACGTTTTATTTATTTATTTTTTGATTGGACCCTTTGTAGTCTGCATGTAAAGCAGCTCGTTGCTGCCAGGGAAAGTGAGAATAAATAGCAGGAGTTGCCATGTGGAGGCTACTGCAGGCATGACTGGCTTGATGGCGGTGCGGCTATGCCGGGCCCCGCACTCTTCCCCAAAATGTAAAACCATTGCACTAGGACAGTGTTTTTCAGCAGGGGTTCCTACGATCTCAGACGCGCTATTAGAGAGGGTTGGGGTTCCTACGATCTCAGACGCGCTATTAGAGAGGGTTGGGGATCCTTACAATGCATCTGATCTCAGACGCGCTATTAGAGAGGGTTGGGGATCCTTACAATGCATCTGATCTCAGACGCGCTATTAGAGAGGGTTGGGGATCCTTACAATGCATCTGATCTCAGACGCGCTATTAGAGAGGGTTGGGGATCCTTACAATGCATCTGATCTCAGACGCGCTATTAGAGAGGGTTGGGGTTCCTTACAATGCATCTGATCTCAGACGCGCTATTAGAGAGGGTTGAGGTTCCTTACAATGCATCTGATCTCAGACGCGCTATTAGAGAGGGTTGGGGTTCCTTACACTGCATCTGATCTCAGATGCGCTATTAGAGAGGGTTGGGGTTCCTTACAATGCATCTGATCTCAGACACGCTATTAGAGAGGGTTGGGGTTCTTTGCAATGCATCTGATCTCAGACGCGCTATTAGAGAGGGTTGGGGTTCCTTACAATGCATCTGATCTCAGACACGCTATTAGAGAGGGTTGGGTTCCTTATAATGCATCTGATCTCAGACGCGCTATTAGAGAGGGTTGGGGTTCCTTACAATGCATCTGATCTCAGACGCACTATTAGAGGGGGTTGGGGTTCTTTGCAATGCATCTGATCTCAGACGCTCTATTAGAGGGGCTTGGGGTTCCTTACAATGTATCTGATCTCAGACGCGCTATTAGAGAGGGTTGGGGCTCCTTACAATGCATCTGATCTCAGACACGCTATTAGAGAGGGTTGGGGTTCTTTGCAATGCATCTGATCTCAGACGCGCTATTAGAGAGGGTTGGGGTTCCTTACAATGCATCTGATCTCAGACACGCTATTAGAGAGGATTGGGGTTCCTTACAATGCATCTGATCTCAGACACGCTATTAGAGAGGGTTGGGGTTCCTTACAATGCATCTGATCTCAGACACGCTATTAGAGAGGGTTGGGTTCCTTATAATGCATCTGATCTCAGACGCGCTATTAGAGAGGGTTGGGGTTCCTTACAATGCATCTGATCTCAGACACGCTATTAGAGAGGATTGGGGTTCCTTACAATGCATCTGATCTCAGACGCGCTATTAGAGAGGGTTGGGGTTCCTTACAATGCATCTGTTCTCAGACACGCTATTAGAGAGGGTTGGGGTTCTTTGCAATGCATCTGATCTCAGACGCGCTATTAGAGAGGGTTGGGGTTCCTTACAATGCATCTGATCTCAGACGCACTATTAGAGAGGATTGGGGTTCCTTACAATGCATCTGATCTCAGACATGCTATTAGTGAGCTAGTTGCTTCTCTCCCTGTGCCTCAGGCATCAAACTTGGATTAAGGTGATAGAATAGGAGAAATGACTCCTATGCAATGCTCACAGGGAACGTCCATGTATAAATATGTCCTTATATCACAATTGTCTTTCCAGAAAAAAACAGCATGCTTGAAATCAGACCTTCCGAT
Organism: Ascaphus truei; assembly: GCF_040206685.1. Taxonomy (NCBI): domain Eukaryota; kingdom Metazoa; phylum Chordata; class Amphibia; order Anura; family Ascaphidae; genus Ascaphus; species Ascaphus truei. The sequence continues at coordinate 27,839,876 of NC_134488.1, forward strand.
CAGTAATGGCACTTTCAGATCCTTAAAAGCCACTCTGTGTGGCCTCCCACTAACCTTTGAAATAGGTATATCTTGTATGGGTGTCACTGGCTAAAGGTACAATGATGCAGTGAAATTGGATAAACTGAATAGCAAATAGGAGTAAACTTGGAGTGTAAGCTCTGCAGGGCAGGGACGCATTGTCCTGCAAATTTATATGTACAGAGCTGTGTATATGATCAACACCAAGAGAAAAGGGTCCCAGGGGCGGAGCGCAGGGTGTCGTGTATACGGAGAGATATTTCCAGCAGATGAGTCCAAATTTGTCGTTCTAAAATTTTTTTAACATCCTACTTTTCTACTCTCCAGTTTACACAAGGGATAGACCAAAATGGCCACTGATTACTTCTAACAGCATAGACTGCATAGGTAGTTTTTTTTACATTTTTATTATAATTCTTTATGGTAAAAGTTTTGCATACAATGAAAAGAAACATTCAGATACAAGAGTTTATCACATGCAAAGCCCCAGCCTATGTTCATCTTTATAGCCAACGATTTAAGCTATGACGATAATAACCATTGGTGACTTTATACAGTCTTAGATCTAGAACAAGTAAAAACAGAATAAAGCAAAATAACACACTACAATACTTCATCTAACCTAGATTGCAACCAAGGGAAGAGGCAGGAAATATGTCGTCATCGCCAATAATTCCAAGACTCTCTCTCTGGCGTGATTTGATATGGATTGAATAAAGTTGTGATAGATTTGTTTTCGTTTGCCCCAAATCCTGGGTTTAGTTTGCCAATGGGGACGGACGTTGTACATCTCACATCTGGAAGGCCTTATAAGATTGGCAACAGGTTCATTATCTAACCCAAGTAAGGGCCCTTCAACTAAATGAATCGATCATCTTCCCCTCTGTAGAGACTCACAAAGATCAATTTGTCTGACCTAGGACTAGGATAAATTTTAACCATTCTGTACTTATCTAAATTCTAACCCCTCCTTTTTAGCCCTCAGACTTATGATTATTGCTGAGGCGGGGACCTGAGTCCCTATAGATAACTTAATGGGCCATGCGTTGCCTACGGTCAGACGACAGGAAGAATACAGACAGTATACACATGGTACAACGGGTTTAATGTACCCTTAGTAACTAGGCAACCTGTGATCCTCAGCAGAGGGTCCCCACATATAACATATAGCAATTATACAGTTCCCAGCAACGCTGCGCAGAATGTGTGTCAGTGGTGCGTTTAGCCCCCCAATCCTGGGTATATTGGCTTTGTGATGGTGCCGGCACACACTGTGGGAGCTCTTTGTGTACTAACTGTTGCAGGCCTGTACTTCGCAAAGGGTGCCTCGGTACCACTGTGTTTTGTAGCCGTTGAGGGTCACGTCCGACCGCGCTGTTAACTTTCGGTCCAAGTCCAGTCTGCAACTCCCTGCTGCCTCGTGCGCACTCTCCAATCCTCAACCGAACCCGACAGCCCTCGGGTCCGGGCAGATCCTCAACATGACCTCCCCTCCTTTTTGAAGTCTCCTCTCCCTCTTGGTCCCACCTCGTCTACAGCCGTTATCATTGGCTGCTCTCATGTCCATTAACGGTAACGTGTCCATAGCACATTGGAGAGGACCCTGCCAGGGGTCAGTGCGAGTGTGTGGATCTCCTCACACAGGGGGAGTTACATCAACATTGCAATTGACTTGTTTGAGATATTCATTGAGGAGGCAGAGTTAGGCCGAATCCAGTAACCCATGATGCATTTCTTTGCAGTTGAAAGGATCAAGTCTATCAAAGCGTGATTGATTAAGCCAGGGAGACGTGACTCCAAACGAGAGGCCTATAGTCCTATAACTCCATTTGTTTTAGCATTTTACTGGCGGTTGGGTTGTTTTTTGTCCTACAAATACCTGCTTCTTCCACATTCCCACACACCAGGTCTAAAATTGGCAGCAGTGCCGTTTGCGTTTAGGACAGGGCAAAGGTTGGCATGTCCAAGTGTAGGCCTTGTACCGTAAGACGTAGGCTGGTCCTCTCTTCTACCCGAATATGGCAACGTACTGCACACCAGGATCATGAGATACAGTGATAATGACCAGACTTTCTGGAAAATATACTGTATTCGCCCAGGTAGCAGACTTTTAAACCTTACAAACCGTATCGTGTTTATGAATAGACGTACTTTTGATTTAATTTTTTTTAATAATAATCCTTTGGTCAAACACGAGCTCGTGGTGTGGATGCTGCTCACTATATATTGGTGCTGGTGGAAATGCCATTTTTTTCGGTATCTGAGTTTATATCGGGGGGGGGGGGTCTCAAACTCGATCCTCAAGGGCCGCCAACAGGCCAGCGTTTCTGGATATCCCTGCTTCAGCACAGGTGGCTGCCGAAGACTGAACCACGGATTGAGCCACCTGTGCTGCAGCAGGGATGTCCGTAAACGCTGGCCTGTTGGCGGTCCCTGCGGACGGAGTTTGAAACCCCCAGTTATTTTATATCCATAGACCTAACCTTGGGGACAGGTGGAACTGTGCAGAGCGTGGTCTCCCCGTGACAAGTGCGTGACTTTCATGTGGAAACTGATCCCGTCGCCTTGCAATCTGCATCTTGTACATCCCGAGTCCTGGGAGGCGTTCTGCAGAGAGAGAGCCGTGTGCTTTTAATATCGCTCACAAGCGTCCAAACCACTTTATAAGCTCCGTTCCTTTATTGCCTCGGGCGCTTGGCGGAGTTTCTGCCTCGGTAGGGAACTAGAAGCCAACCCCCTTAATTTTTAGGGGCTTGAACTTTTAGGAATCCTAGTAACTTGGTATTTGGCGGTGGATAAGAACCCCCTGACCCTCCGAATCAGCCCATTTTTCTATCTGCTGTGAAACCTCAGACCCCGTTTAATCTTCGGTTTTACATATGTTACTTCTGTCTGTCCCAGGCGTTTTTTTAATTCCCTACCACCTCTGCTGGGAGGCTGTGCCACACATCCACCCCCCTTTCTGGGAAGAAGTACATTCTCACATCTCGCCCCCTCCAGCTCCGGAGCGTCGCCTCTTTGTTCTCAGAAATGTTGCCTCCCTCCTGTGCTTTGATGAAAGCCTTGATGTATTTCAAAGTACAACCCCCATCTCCCCCCCACCCCCATCTCTCCCTTCTCTCTCCCAATCTATACATATTGAGGTCCTTCAGTCTCTAGAACAGGGGTGGGCAACGCCAGTCCTCAAGAGTCGCCAACAGGTCAGGTTTTCAGGATATCCCTGCTTCGGCACAGGTGGTTGTCAACTGAGCTGCCTGTGCTGAAGCAGGGATATCCTGAAAGCCGGACCTGATGGACTGGAGTTGGCCGCCCCTCCTGTGGGCTATGCACCATTTTAATCGCCCTTCTTGGTAAAATGTCTAATTTATTTATGTCCTTCTGGAGATATGTCAATAATTATGTCTGGGTTGAAGGCGGGTGGATCTGTGGCTCCTATCTAATTAAGGATAATTAACAATGCTTTGATTACTATTCAAGTGAAGTTGCGGCATAGTTAACTGTACGTTCTAATACTTCTCCTCCCCGTATTTTGAAAAGGGGGGGAGTGTCCAGGGTTCAGCGGCCAATCTTAGTACTGGCTCACACGCCCCAACCAGGAGACCTCCCCTGCTGAGGACCTGGACCATTGATGGAAAATGGCTTGGCAATAATCCACTCTTGGAGCTGGGAAGCAGAGAGTAGCAGGGAACGCTCGCACCTCCCAGCTTAAAATTCACTAGGGTTCCGTGACTTTCTCCCCTACATCCCCCTTTTTTACACCCCCCGCCCCCCCATGACGGCGCCACAAGCGTGACATTTAATAAATGTTTGCTGAAGGCGTCGGGGGGATCGTGTCTTCTGCAAAGTCAACGCAGACCTGCAAGCCGACAGCGCTTTGTCTATGAAACAAAATGTTTGTTGAGATGACAAGTTGCCCCGTGGGTCCTCCCGTGTGAACAATACATGCTTGCAATTCCGCTGCGGCGGTGCTGCACTGATATATATATATATATATATATATATATCCATTAGCAGTAATGGTTTGATGGTCATATTTATTTATTTATTACATGGTTTACCAGGAAGTAATACATTGAGTTAACTCTCGTTTTCACGTTTGTCCTGGGCACAGAGTTATGATGACAGATACATGGTTACAAATATATGGTTGTATTAAGTGAGCAAGGTTATACATTATATACAAGACATTGCATACACAGTAAGAGATAATATATGACAGGGGTGTGCAAACTTCTCGAGCTGCACCCCCCTGCCTGGGAGCAGCAGCGTTCGTGCCCCCCCCACTCTCCTAAGGACTCGGCGTCAAATGACGTCGCAGGTCACGTGACCCTGCCATGGCGACGCGTCGCCGAAGACCCGGCAGAGACCAGCTAAGGGTTACAGAGGCCTCACGCCTCACCCCGTGGGGAAGAGCGCGGGGTCTCTGTAACCGTCCACGCCCCCCCCTAGAAACTCTCGCTCCCCCCAGTTTGCGCACCGCTGATATATTATAGGCGTATGTAACAGTTACAGACCAGATTAAAATGTATGATTGCCTGTATGAGGCAAGATCAAACATGCTAGATCAATGGTAGCCAACTCCATTCCTGAAGAGCCACCAACAGGTCAGGTTTTCAAGATATAATAATAGCATGTTCTTGTATAGCGCTGCTAGTTTTACGTAGCGCTTTACAGAGACATTTTGCAGGCATAGGTCCCTGCCCGGTGGAGCTTACAATCTGTGTTCTTGGTGCTTGAGGCACAGGGAGATAAAGTGCCCAAGGTCACAAGGTTCCCCTGCTTCAAACTCTGAATGCCAGTCAGTGTCTTTACTCACTGAGCCGCTCCTTCTCCCAACGTCAGCACAGGTGGTTCAATCAGAGGCTCACTCAAAGATTGAGCCTCTGAAGCAGGGACTGATTGAGCCACCTGTGCTGACGCAGGGATATCCTGAAAACCTGACATGTTGGCGGCTCCTCAGGACTGGAGTTGGCTACCGCTGTGCTAAATCTCGTACCGTGATGCAAGTTCTCGCAGCACAAGCCAGATCTGTGATTACATTCACAAACATCCACGATGCGAACACCGCAGCAATATAAGTGAAAAGAAATAATACATGTGAAAAGAAATAGGCTTGGTCTCGATTTTTTTTTTTTTTTTATTCTCTTGTGAGGTCCTGAAATGTAAAGAACCCGTAGAAAGAATGTTCTTCTTGTCGTTACATGTTCTCACACCTTACTGGGATAGCACTGGAACCGACAAATGCATCACAACGCTTTTTTATAATGGGCTTTTTACTGGACTTTAATCCCATTGGTGAATAGAGTAACCTTTTTAATTATGTTTTAAAAGCAAATCGAAGATGTCTTCAATATGTACATGTTTTGACACATTCTTAACACCTTTTTGGCCAAGTATAGCCCTATGTAATATAATTATTTGGTGCCCTAGTTGGGGCATAATGCAATGCATTGTTAGATGCCCCTTTGGACGTGCAGATGCTAATCGGTGACATTTGGAAGCAAGTGTACAATGTTGGTGCACATACCGATGTGGATGTTTTTGGCAGATAAGGACCACTTGATTTTATTTTCATATTTAGGATATGGAGCTGCCCAGTTAAAGTATTATTGGGGTAACCAGAATGCTGCCTTATGAGTTCTACCCCGGGCTGAATGTACACACACCATCCTTTCTGTTAATGCGGTTTGGCTATATTAAGTTTGTTGGTGGCTTAATCACCACATTATGTGGCCACGCCACCCAGCAGAGCATCGCCTCCCATATTTACCATGTGCTGTATATTTACTCTTCTGCTCTGTTATCTTCCAGCGCTAGGTAACACCTCAGCACCCACTGGCTACAAAGTGCCTGGCGGTGCCGGAAGCGTGTGCTGCTGGGCCCTGCGTGCCTTCCAGCAGTAAACGGGTGGCCGTGTCGTGTTTAGGGTTTACACTCGCCTGCTCGCTGCCTAGGAGCGGGTCCCATTCACTGGGCTAAAAATAGTTCTCTTGCACGGTGCATTATGAATGAGGGAGCTGGGGTCAGAAGTCGGCGGCTGCCATCTTTCCTCGTGCTGTTTGTTTTGAAGGGCTTCCACCAACTTGTATAACGCGCGCGAACGTCCTGGAGACGTTGTGCCCAGACTATCTTGATGAGGGAGACCGTGGATCAGGGGTTGTTAACTCCAGGCCTCAGGTTTTCAGGATATCCCCGCTTCAGCGCAGGTGCTGACAGTCCAAGACTGAGCCACCTCTGCTGAATCAGGGATATCCTGAGAAACAGACCTGTTGGTGGCCCTTGAGGCCCCTGCCGTAGACTGTTTAATATTCTCCGTGTCACCAGGGCCGGTTTTAGAGTTTTGCTGCCCAGTCGGCACTTGCCTTCTTGCCGCCGTGACTTCCAGCTCTTGCAGCGTCCCAACGTCACTTGGCGACGTGTTTCAACGACAACGGGGAGCCAGGTGACGTCCCGTTGTCATGGCAACGCGTCGCCATTTGGTGTTGCGACGCTGCAGGAGGCGGCAATGAATTAAATTGCCGTGGGGGTGAGAGCGGAGCCTCTGTAGATGCTCCCCGTGACATTTGTCTCCTAACACAGGGTGTTGCAAACTGGGGGTGAATTTTTTTTTTTTTTTGGGGGGGGGGAGGGTAGTGCAGTGCCTACAGAGGCCCCGCACTCTTCCCCAAAGCATTTAAATTAAGCACCGGGGACCGCAAGACCTCTGTAAGGCCGCCATAGCCACGCGTGGTCACGTGATGTCACATGACCCGACGGGGTCATTCGACGCTCGAGACAAGGTAAGTGGGGGCGCAGGGCAAAAAAGTTTGCACACCCCTGTCCTAACATACCTCTTAGATTGTAATTTCCTCCCCCATTGTGTGATTCTGTTTACACTTATTGTACTTTAATTCCTGGTTATAGACGGACCTGGGTGTTTGTACTAGACTTTAACCTGCCAGCAATGCGTGGCTCTGCAGCGTAACAATTGCCATTCTCTACAAACAATGTTATTTTTAATGATCTACTCTCCATCGAATTATTCATTTATTTTTATTTTTACAAATTTTCCACCTCTCTCTCGAGAGAGCTTTATTTTGCAGAACTACGATCAGGGTGGGGTGAGAAAAATATTTCTGCAAGGTGGCGGTTCCTGCGTCATTCATCATGTCCGGTCTTGACTTTTGTGAAGTCCTGAACCGTCAATAAATAAACATTCAAATAAATAAAAATAATGCACGCGAGTCCACTCCGTCCCACTGATTTTTAACATTCGCATCTCATAGACTTCAATGGAGACGAACTGATCAAAAAAAAAAATGTGCAGCTTTCCAATAAAATGCAATGTTCTGACGAGAACCCCCACATATCCCTGATTTGCAGTGTTTGGAGTAGGCCTCGCTGGTACATGCAGTGTTTGGTGTAGGCCTCGCTGGTACATGCAGTGTTTGGAGTAGGCCTCGCTGGTACATGCAGTGTTTGGAGTAGGCCTCGCTGGTACATGCAGTGTTTGGAGTAGGCCTCGCTGGTACATGCAGTGTTTGGTGTAAGCCTCGCTGGTACATGCAGTGTTTAGAGTAGGCCTCGCTGGTACATGCAGTGTTTGGAGTAGGCCTCTCTGGTACATGCAGTGTTTGGAGTAGGCCTCACTGGTACATGCAGTGTTTGGAGTAGGCCTCGCTGGTACATGCAGTGTTTGGAGTAGGCCTCGCTGGTACATGCAGTGTTTGGAGTAGGCCTCGCTGGTACATGCAGTGTTTGGAGTAGGCCTCGCTGGTACATGCAGTGTAACCGTTCCTGCGTACTCTGAATTTAGGCTGAAGAATTGTATTGTACAGCTATTCTTTTTGAACTAGGATATAGAGCAGGTGTGGGCAACTCCAGTCTTCAAGCCCCCCTAACAGGTCAGGTTTTCAGGATATATCGGCTTCAGCAAAGGTGGGTCAATCAGAGGCTCAGGTGAAGACTGTGCGGAAGCAGGGACTCATTGAGCCACCTGTGCTGAATCTGGAATATCCTGAAAACCTGACCTGTTGGTGGCCCTTGAGGACGGGAGTTGCCCACCCCTGATTATAGAGCAAGAAATGTCATACACAAAAAAGGTCTGGCCTAAGTCTGCCCAAATATTCATGATCTGTTTGCTTTTGATAAGTTATTCTACTTTGGCCTATAGAAAGTGAATTTTTCTTTCAGATCACAGTCCTGTTTGGAACTCCAAGTTGTTGTACGATACAGGGATTTCTTCTATTTCATTTGTCTATTTCTACCTTTTTTAAATTAGATTATATATATATATATTTGTGTTTTTTGCATTAATTGAAGTAGACCGTGCCCCTCTCCTACACACCCACGATCTAAAGTTGTGTGAGGCCATTAATAAGTTAACGGATTTGTTTGGGAATACCAGACTATAACAATTATGTGTTTTTAATGGGTTTAAAGGAGCAATTCATGGCATTTTACTTTTTTTTTTAAGACTGGTATGAAGCAGGGGGTCCCCAGAGCTGAACCCCATTCATATCCGCTCTGGGGACCCCCTGGTTCCAGAGATACGTCGCTCCGTAGGGGGTGCCAGTAGCCGCTCTGGTTGGTTTTTAAAGCTCCGGCATCACATGGCCCAATAGGAAGCCGCATTGGATGACGTCACGACTTCCTATTGAACCGCAGCCCCTCTACCCCCCCACGCCACTAGCTACGGAAGTAAGTATCTCTGGAAGCAGGGGGTCCCCGGAGCTGAAATGAATGAGGTTCAGCTCCGGATACCCTCTGCTTCAATACTAGGGGGAAAACCCGGCATGGATAGGACTGAATGACCAAAATGGGTTAATGTCAGTCCCACATAGGACGGAAGTAACCTAATAATTATGATCCTCCAGGAGTTTAACGGGCAGACACAGGAGACCAGATAAGACCAGCAGACTTGGGGGGGGGGGGGGGGGGTCCATTTCACAGAATAGCTGGAATAAAAAATCTTCGTATCGGCCTTGCTGAGACAGGAAGCTGTTCAGCGGCCATCTTTACCAACGGCCAATGCGCTCTCTTTTGTAACAGTTTTTCAGGGAACAGAGGACTTTCCATTGTGGTACTGCGGTGATCCCACACTGGGAAACCTGCTTGGTTCTACGTTGCTGTTAAGAACTTCCCCACCCCGACTGTTTATTGGTCCTTTTTTTAAAATGGCCGTCAATGTTTTTATTTAACGATCTTGTTTAGCTCTGGCTGTGTACACGGAGCTATACATAACATTTTGCAGGCACAATGAGTTTACAATCCCTAATTGCAGGTGACAGGGGGAAATGTATCAAATGAAGGTCACAAGGCGCTGACCCAGGTACACCCACTTCAAAGGCTGTTATTTTCTTACTAAGCTACTCCATCGGCAGTCAGAGAATTATAGTGTAGTTTCCCATTTCTGATGATTTGGATAGAGTGGTCGAGGTGCCTTAAACAAAATTAGTGGTCAGTGTCTGGTCCCAGAATTTAGGCAAAGCTTTTTGGACCTTACTTTGTGCTCATGCGCATGCCATTACCCAGAATCCCTTGCTGCAGTGGAAGTACTGTATGCTGGGAGATAAAGGGGAAACGCAGGGTTGCAGACCTGTCTGAGACATGTGAATGTGCTCACAAGTGATATTTTTATTTGCTGACCGTACGTTTATTAAGTTTTTATATAATGTTTGTTTTTAAACACGGGATAGGAAAGAACCTTTTTACACATTTTCTCTCTGGAATTGTAGGTTTTACAATAAGTATTAATGCTCCTGGTCTGAAAATAACCAAAAATAAATAAAAATCAAATAGGTGACACTCCTGGTTTCATGTAATAAAACTGTTGAAAAAGTTTATAAAGAAAAAAAAATATATATTTAATTTTTTTTATTTTAACGCGCTTCTCGCCAAGAAACTGTGCTAGAGTCCGTAATGCGTAAACAGACGTTGCCGTACGTCCGGGATGTGTATACAATCTTTCAAAGTACATCTGGCTTGTAAAGATGAAACAAAAAGTAGCAGTTTGGTCATTCAGAAAGGAAAAAGTAAATGGTACTTCCGATTTTAATAAACTATAGAAAGGGCCGGGTATTACTCCTGGCTTGCAAATCGATAACAGTAAAAATAATAAGCACTCCGTCATTAATAAAATTACGATATTAAAGAAAGTGTTAAACGTATCCATGTTTTTGCTCAAATGACCTTTTGAGTACGCAGCGGCCGTGCTGAGTCACTCCTCCTGTCAGTTACAGATTAGGTTTAAACATTGTCTTATATGGAGATGTCACTTGACACTGATTAAGGTCCCAAGTGCAGCTGTGATGTGCGTTCATCCCAACGTATAACTGGGATATTGCCGTACCATAAAAAAATACAACACTTGGATAAAGGTGTATATAATGTAGCTTCAGGTTGTATATTGGGAGATGTAACTCTTTCAGTGCTGCGGGGGGGGGGGGGGGGGGTAAAAGAAACCCCACATAAAGGTGTAGTTCAGGGGTGGCCAACTCCCAGTCCTCAAGTGCCACCAACAGGTCAGGTATTAAGGATATCCCTGCTTCAGCACAGTTGATTAAGCAACCTGTGCTGAAGCAGGGATATCCTTAATAAAAAAAAAATGAACCAATGACCGTGTAACAAGTTGAGTTTAGGCGATTTGTCACCGTTTTGCTAAAAATATCTGACACGTGTAAGTATTTTGAAATATTTTGTATTTATTTAGTTTGTAAACACGGTGAGCTGAGACTCGGGAGGGGTTTAATTTTTCCTCTCGACGCCCTTTGTGTCAACCGCTAACGGGGACACGGTGAGCTTGAATGTATGCACTATGCAGCAGATTACCATCCTTTTATTGTTTGTTTTCAAGCTTTTGTTTTATATTCTTTTAATAGTTTTGTAGGCCCGAAGCCTGCAGCACAGTATCCACATTTCAACCTCTGCTGCTTGCACTCCGTGACTCTCCCTACCAGGAAGCACGGAACTATTTTCCATGTAGCTATCAAAGAACTTTATCCTGAGCTTCTCTGATAAGAGGCCGTCCAAGCTTTTTTTTTTTTCTTAACGTTTATTTGTATTTGTTACACGGGATTGAGGTAGGGGGTCACCGGAGCAGAACCCCGTTAATTGCAGCTCTGGGGACTCCCTGCTTCCGGAGATGCTTGCCTCCATCTGAGGTGCCGGTAGCAGGGTTCACATTATGACCGCTTTCCAAAGCTTGCGGGCCAATAGGAAGCCGTGACCTCATTCGGTGCGGCTGCCTATTGGCCCAAGTGATGCAGGAGCTTTAACAAGCAGCAAGATACCGCCATACCCTACGCTGGTAAGCTTGGGATTGCCTCAGCCCAGTGATGTCACACAGGGAGGTGGGATTAAAAGCCATATTAACGCGGAGTTTAGAATGAAACGCCATTTAAAAAATAGTAGTATACAATCATGATGGAATCTTAATAAATAAGCAGGACGAATTTCACCTTCAAACACTGACCGCGTGATGATGTGAAAACACTAAGGCATGTATCAGATTTATTAAAATGTGCCGATTTTATTTTCCACCGTTTTGGCAAATCTTGGCCCAGAATGCCATGAAATGCATCAGTACACTGGAGAAGCAGTGCCCAAATAAAACGGAACCCAGGCAAATGGTAATACTACTTTTTATTTTATTTTTGGGGTGTCCCTTCTAAGGCTGGGGCCATGGTTCCGCAGACCGTGCGGAGGCGTCCGCACGCTGAGCGAGCAGAATGCCTTAAGGCAGTGATCGCGTCCATGGGGCGTGCGCGAGGGGGCGCGCGTTGCGCAAGAAATCAGTTGACAACGATTTCTTGGCGTGACAGGCCGGTCACGTGAGTGGTTCGCCCAATGAGGGTGAACTAGCGCCGTTACGCCCCCCCCCACGGCTCGTCCGCCATGGCCAGGGAAAGCACCCGCTTCACGTGTGTGTCACTGCGCAGCCTCCGCACAGTCTGCGGCACCCTGGCCCCGGCCTAACTCTGCAGCGAGCTGAAAGGTGTGTGTTTTATTTAAATGGCAGAAACCCGCACTTTGCTCTGTATATTATCAGTGAGATTCCATGGAAGCCGGGGCCGCTTGTGCTAAAGATCAGGGAGACTGACCAGAAGTCCGAATGCCAACATGAAATCAATAAAGAGCTACGAAGGGTTCTTAGTGTGTGTGTGTGTGTGTGTGTGTGTGTGTGTGTGTGTGTGTGTGTGTGTGTATCCCTTGTTGGGAGTATAAAATGCCAACTCCATTTATCGAAGGGTTAGGGTTATATTATAATCTTTCAGCAGTGGTGCCTATTTAATATGCTGTGTCTAGGGAAGATGTAGACTCCGCTCCAATGAACGGAGCTTTCATTTCACCAAGCAGAGGGTACAAGGCTCTACAGCAGCGGTGGCCAATTCCAGTCCTCACGGGCCACCAACAGGTCCGGTTTTCAGGATATCCCTGCTTCAGCACAGGTGGCTGTCAAAGACAGAGCCACCTGTGCTGAAGCTGTAAGGCTAGGTCCCCAGTACCTGCTGCGTGCGCTGTAGGAACAAGAACCGCCCCCCAATGGGTCCGGGCCCCACTAGCTGCTTTCACACACAATTTGCAGCCGCGTTGCACGACGAGATTTTCAGAAGACAAGAAAATTGACTTTGCCACTAGCGACAGCGTCACGTGGGTCTGTGGCAACCAATGATAGGGCAGAGTTTCTCAAGCCAATCAGAGCGCAGAAAAGGATTATACGTCCTGGCCACGCCGCCTCGACGCACGTCTGTCGCAGAATGGTGAGACCGCAGATCGCAGCTTTTTCACGTGCGCGCCGCCACTTTGACAGGCGCGCGTGCGCAACAGTGAGTACTGGGGCCGTAGTCCAACTGATTGAGCCACCTGTGCTGAAGCAGGGATATCCTTAATACCTGGCCTGTTGGTGGCCCTTGAGGACTGGCGTTGGCTGCCCCTGCTCTACAGCACGTTGGAGGGGCAGTCCCACGTAGCAGGCAGGTTTAACATAACATTATAATGGTTGTTCTTCCCCTCTATCTTTTTGGCTAATGGTGGCAATATTCAGGTGCGAATTAGACATGAGCAATTTGGCAGTTCGCAAAAGAGATTAGGTACACAAAGTAAAAACACCCTCAAAGAATCTAGCTACGGCACAGGCATTAAATGTCCTAAAACTAATTCCATTATCAATGGCGTATATTCACCCCATTTAATAGTTAATTTTTTGGTTTTAGTTGGGGCTGATCTGTTTAACACCACCCCCCCACCTGTTTAACACCACCACCACCCCCCCTCTCCTGAGGTACCGGGCACATCCTAATACAATTTGCTCCTTTTTTTCCCCCCTGGGGATGCGGCCAGCCCGATGGGAACAGGATTGCAGCCCCCTGCTTTCCTGACGCCGGTTTGCAGTCACGGACATGGGATCGCTTCAGTAGTGAAGTCCTCTTGTGCCCCCCGGGGCTTCTGGCAGGGAAAAGGTTAAACGGGGACCATTGAGCAATATGTTGCTGGCGACTCTGCCAGTGAAGGGGGGGTGGGGGTAAAAAAATAAATAAATTAATAGATATATATATCTCACACATTAGATAAGTTTTATGGTGGGTGAAAAAGGTGACTCGCAACCCTACACAGTAAAACATATAGCAAATAAGAATATCACTTGTGAGCACATTCACATGTCTCAGACAGGTCTGCAACCCCACCTTTCACCATTATCTCCCAGCATGCAGTGCTTCCACTGCAGCAAGGGATTCTGGGAAATAACGTGTGTGTGTTCTGGTAGATGAAAAAGGTGACAAAAAACCCTCAACCGTTAACATATACCCAATAAAGAATATCACTTGTGAGCAGATTCACATGTGTATATAACATACATATATGCATACATACATACGGTCTTTTTTTCATAGGGATTTGCTGCTTCAAATTGCGCCTGCTTCCACATTTCTAATAGCTGTGTTATGTGCATTGACTATCTACCCGCCTAACCGTGTAATGGCCAGAGATGCATTGGATGTAATGTAACTAAACTGATGGTCCAACAGCAGAGACACTTCTAAGGGCTGGGACCCGCGGCGCGTGTGGCCGCGTGAGCGTTCCCCACCAGCAGGGGAATCCTTCTGAGCCGGTCCCAGTCCCCCCTCGCTGCACGGCTCACTACGCGCTGTGACGCGTCAGCTGGCCAGGGGATGCAAGAAAATTGTGATCCCGAGTGGTGACGCGGTGCGCTGATGAGCCTATCAGTGGCGGGGGCGGGAGCTGTCAGACAGCTTCCTACACAAGGATGTGCGTGTGTGTGTGTGTGTGTCGGCGCGTGTGTGAGGAGGGCATTTGTGGGGGAAGGGGGAGGGAGCGGGAGCTGCTTACCTTCCAGCAGCCCGCAGCAGCTTCCTCCTGCAGCCCGGGAGACCGAGCCCGTGGGGGGGGGGGGAAGTAGCGGGTGCCTCTGCTCAAACCACGCCCCCCCCGCTCCGGCTCACGGCTCCCTACAGACCGCATATCACGGTCTGTGCCTGTCAGCGCGCCGCCTGTCTGCAGTGCGGGCGCGCTGACTGAGGGAGCGGGGCCTTAGCCTTACAATGGGGATACTATGTCGCTGCTATAGAAAGTCAGTCTGAAATGAGAACTTTACTTTACTAGCTTCTCCAGCATTCTTACTTTCTCCTCCCGTGCCAACGGACGTCCTCTCTTTCTTTCTTCGTCTGCTTCCTGTGTAACCTTTATAGCTATCTCACTCTTATCTGCCACCAGGCTATGTGCACTGATGTCGCCAGCATGGGCGGATTTCCATATTTGCCAGCACTTAGGCACTTGCCTGTGTGTGATGGCCCCCTTGCTCCTTTTGAAATCCTGACGTCAAATGATGCCGTGGCGGCGCGTTGCCATGGCAATGAGATGCCATGTGACGTCACGGTGGGGGTGTGCGCAGCGTCATTTGACGCCGGGATTCCAAAGGAGCAGGAGGGCGGCAAAAAGGAGGCGGCCAACACAGGCAAGTGCCTTTCCATTAGGTTCGATAGGCCCGATACAGGGCGGAAATTTTTGCCGCCCCAAAATTTTGCTGCCTTAGTCCTGGGCCTAAAGGGAAAATCGGACACTGGTCGCCAGTATTGTCACATGCCAGATACCTAGCTTACCTGGTACAACACCCACTGGCTGACTTGCTTGAAAAATTGTAGTAACTCCTAGAATTAAAAACAGATTTGTATCTAATTGTATCCAAACGCAGAAACAAACCCGCTCCTGGATCTCGGGAAATGCTAAATGTGGTTCTGATATCCTAGAGGTGTCCCAATGCATAGCAACCGGACACCCAACTTCCCAAAACATATAATAACATCCGCTCCTGTTCCAAATTGTCCATTGTCCCCCATCATACAGTCATAAATGACATCACAGGAGAGGACGGTGGGACAGCAGAGAGACGCAGAGCGCTGAACATGGCGGCACACAGAGGGAACCCGTGACGTCCGGCTCTTCAGATGATTTAGCTGGATTGTTTTTATTAATATTTGACCCTTTTCTTGATATACGAAGCACACCCAGTAATTACGTTACATGGGAACACTCAGACTGCAGTATTTCCTAATTGGGGTGTAGCCTGCCTTAAATTTCAAAATCTATAGCAGCGATTTACACTGGATATTTAAAAGATGCAATCCCTGTTAGGAAATTGTAACAATAAAAATAAAAATAAATTTTTTTTTAATCTGTAACCTGTAAATCTAAAAGCAAAGATTTGTCTGTATTCGATTTTTCTTTAAAAAGTTAGACACGTTTTTATTTCATCTGGGCCGCAGATTTGGGGAGTTTTCGTCAATCTAATGTTTACTCGGCCTCTAGCCCAACGTGATCCTCTTGGAAACAATAAAGATGAGGCTGGAGGAGAAAGGGGGCATTGCCTGTGCAAACTCCTGTTCAGAACACAGTGATAAAACACGAGGGGGAGCAGCCAGGGGAAATCCAAACCTCCCAAGTCTCCGCTCAGCATCTGATAAAGTGTCAGATTTTGTAAAAAAAAAAAAAAAAAAAGTGTAAATTACCTAGATTAATTATTTCCTTAAACATGTCCCTGCCATGGATTCAGATTCATTTTGGTTTTAGAAGGGATTTTCCCTTTAACCATGAGCTTTGCCTTGTTGGCCCTCCTGGTAACGTGTGTGTGTGTGTGTGTGTGTGTGTGTGTGTGTGTGTGTGTGTGTGTGTGTGTGTGTGTGTGTGTGTGTGTGTGTCGCTACCAGAACAGAAAGAGAACTAGAGATTAGAAAATAAAAGTGCACATTTTAAAAACGTATTCTGCATCAATCAATATATTACTTTGTTATGCCATGGGAAGTGTTTTGCGTTCTTAATATGTATTATTATTATTTACAAAACTGCTAAAAGTTAAGTGACCCCCTCCCCCCCCCCCCCATCTCCATCCCCCACTAAAAGACTGGCCCTGTTACAAGTCCCTGTTTAGTTATTACAATACCCCCAGCAGAGAACATAACTTCTTGGCCTGAGCCTGATCTTATCATGTGCGTATTTAAAGGGACAATCCCTGCCAGGACCAAAGTGTATTGATGGCAATGACCTGTTTAAAGTGTCACATCTGGGTGATGCATTTAATTTTATTTATTTTTTATTTGATTTTTTTTTACCCAAATCTGCCACCTCGGAGTATAAAATGATTTAAAAATAGTAATAATGGTGAGCTGAGGCTTGGGAGGGGTTTGATGTCTTCTGGTTTGCACAGTCAAAGCCCCCCTCGTTTCCCCTAACCATATCGGTATTGACTCTGATAAGAGCAGAGTGGGCAATGGATACAGAAACAGGAGCATCCTTAACTCCTCTTTGTTCTGGTATTTTTCCATCACTTTTTAAACGAGCTTTGTTCAACCCATTCGTAAACATGGCACACCAAGACCCTACGCCCCTTCCAACTATTGCCCTGTCTCCCTCTTGCCTTTTTGCTTCTAAATTTCTGGAACAAATTATGATTCTTCACTTGTACTTTCTCAACTCCCATAACCTACTTGACCCTCCCCAATCCGGCTTCAGCATGGCATACTCTCTCTAGCAGGGGCGGCCAACTCCCTGTCCTCAAGGGCCACCAACAGCTCGGGTTTTAAGGACATCCCTGCTTCCGCACTGATTTTTGAGCCACCGGTGCTGAAGCAGGGATATCCTTTAAAACATGACCTCCTGGTGGCCCTTAAGGCCTGGAGTTGGCCCGCTCCTGCTCTACAGAAACTGCACTCGCCAAGGTGGGCCGACTCCAGTTTGTTAAAAGGTTACCCCCATATCTCAAGAAGACGGCTCCATTGTGAATCTTCTTGACCTCTCCTCGGCTTTCGATGCTGTTGACCACTCTCTTCTCCTACACATTCTTACCTCCCGTGGCAGCGGTGGCACTGCCCTCGCCTGGTTCTCCTCTTACCTCTCTCACTGTTCCTTTTTAGTATCTCTTGCCAACTCCTCCTCCTTTTGGTTGACATTTACCTGTTGCTCTTCCTCCCAAAGCTTTGTAATTGACTTGCCTTGTATTGCAATTTTGTAAACATGGCTGGCACGCAATACATATAATTACACATACATACAATAACATTTGACATGCCTACTTTGCTTGACACAGACTCCCTCATCCAGGGGCCCCAAAGCAATGCCACTTGCACTGCATTTCCCAAAAAACGAAAGCCGCCAAGTATTTGCTTTTAGCGTGGTTACAATTCTGGAAGCGAAGCTATGAGCCCGCTCTCGTACGTTCTCCATCTACCCCTCGCCTGCCCTCCTATTAGGGCGACCAGTCATGTGGGATATATAGGATTGGCACCTTGGCATCCCATAGCTTGGGTATCGCTACATTTGATAGGATCGCCCCTGTCCCCATTCTTGAGCTGCGGAGGAAGCCCTGCGAGGGTTAAGTCAAATCCGTACAGTGTTTTAAAAAGGAAATTAATCACTTTTAGAACAAAGCTGAGTAGCTGGAAAAATATGCAGACGAATCATTCAGGCCTGGCCTCCAAACTCCCTGCCCTGCCAAGTCTTTTCTTAGACATTTAAATGGCTTGTTGAAATAATGGACATTAAAGGAACTTGGGAGGGTGTGAATCAGACGGTCTGCTGCACAAGGAATATAGTCCTGCCTCTACGCAGAGGGGCATAGTCCATATTTGTACGTTCAACATCTTAGTCATGTAATCAATGTATAGAACAGTGATTTCCAACCTTTTTTGTTTGGAGGAACCCTTGAAGTATTTAGAAAAATCTCGGGGAACCCCTATCTGGCTGACACATATTAGGTTCGACAGGGGTCAGTCACAACATCTCACACCTCACGAGCCACCTCTATTTCCCACCCTCTACCCATGTATTTCTCTCCTATCCATCTCACTAACTCTCCCCCCTCCCGCCTCGCATGTATTTATCCCTGGCGTCTCACTCTTACTCCCTCTTTTCCTCACTCCCTCCCTCCGACCCCCCACTCGCCCCACCTTCTGTCAATTACCCCACTCTCACTCAATCCACCCTACGAAATACATACCCCAAAACAACACCCCGAGGGGGGGGGGGGTTCTGTGGTCCATAGGAGGAACCCCTGAGACAGCTTCAAGGAGCCCCAGGGTTCCACGGAAACCTGGTTGGTAATCACTGGTATAGAAACGGAGCGTGTGAATGGGTATATGTAAATAGTTATACCATATTCTCATATTTTAAAATAAAGCAAACAAAGAAATATATATATATTTCAATTATAAGTAAACATGGGAAGGATGTTGATCCAGGGAGTAATCTGATTGCCAACTCTTGGAGCCGGGAAGGAATTTATTTTCCCCTTATGATATTCGATGCTATGTCACTGGGGTTTTTGTTTGCCTTCCTGTGGATCAATAAGTAAGTACGGATATAGGATAAGGCTGTGCCGCAGACCGCGCTCATGCTTGAGTGGTGACGTCTCCAACTCTCCAAGCATGAGCGTTCGGCTGCACGGCAACTTTTTTGTTAAGCGTAGGTGGGGGTCGGGGGGGGGTGGGTGGAAAGGGGGCGCGTGGCCGTGCAATGACTGGCGCTGATTGGCTGAGGATGTCATGTGACACTTCAGCGTGCCTCAAACGCAATCTTATCTCTCGGCTAGCGTCCAGGAGTGTACAGGTATGGACGTGCACCGCGTGAGCGTGGCCGGACAGATTAAAATTGATTTGTGCTGACCGCGCCAGGCGTGGTCAGCGGCAGCGTGGACGCAGCCTAAAGTCTGTCATCTAAATTTAGCATAGGTTGAACTTGATGGGCATATGTCTTTTTTTTTTTCAACCTCATCAACTCTGTGTAACTGTGAGTAGGTTACTGGCTCTGCACTTCTTAAACCCGGGCTGTGCTAAAAAGCGGTGTAATGTGGCACGCAGAACCTTAGGCCGCGATTATAGTGCGCGCGAGAAACATGTACTAGGCTGGAGGCTATTGTGAGGCGATCGGGACGCGTGGCGATGTAGCGCGCGCCTGTACAAAAATGGCGGCCTTATAGGGGTTCATGTTAAAATGGATTAGAAGTAAAGAGTGACACACTGTGCTCATTCACATGTCATTACACAGAATCCCTGGCTGCAGTAGGAGCACTGTTTGCCAAGCAATAATGGAGTCAGACAGGGTTGCAGATCAAATGCACCACAAATGGTATTTTTATTAACTATGTAATAAAATTCAAAGCACAATCTCCTGTAAAGTCCTTTCTTGAAGCTGGATGCTTTAAAGCAGAGTATGGTCTATAACAGGGGAGCGCAAACTTTTGGAGCGCTCCCCCTTGCTCACGAGCCCCCCCCCCCCCTACCTTATTTGGTGGCGTCAAATGACTCCGCGGGGTCACGTGACCCGGTTGCCATGGAGATGGGTGTGTGACATAATCTGCCGCCGCGTTGCCATGGCGATGTGTCCCTGCAACTCTTCAGAATCCCAGTAAGTGAAAGTTGCTGAGGCCTCACGCGATCCCCCGGCATTTAATTTAAATGCCTCGGGGAAGAGCGTGGGGTCTCTGCAACCGCCCGCCCCCCCCTAAAAAAAAAGCCCATGCGCCCTCAACGTTATTCTAACCTTACCCGTTTTCATTATGGGCCTTGTTGGAAAGTTCCTCCATGCCATATTCTCATAAGCAAGTCGATCGGTAGCTGTATGAAACTCTCCTGTCCTGATCACCCTGGCAGTGGGCACTCCTGGGTTAACTTCAGCTTAGTAGGACAGGAAATTGAATCTTGCAGCTAGGCCATAAAGGCCCCTCCCTCTACCTGCACGTTAGTCTATTTCCTGTCCTAACAGCTAGTAGCAGGACTTATTACTTTGTAACTCGTGCAGTCGGCCAGGGTTCTCGGCCTCTCTGCCCTGAAGCTCCGGTCAACACACCCCTAGGGGGTGGCAAGACGGAGGCCCGGGCAACCCCAAGGATCCGCCTGATAACCCGGGAGGGGGGGGGGGGGGGTAAAGCAGCAGGTGCTGCGTGAGCTGTCAGAGGCTCACTATTAGCCGCATTGGCTAATAGGAACGCAGCGGCGTGGGATCTTAGACGAGCGCTTTGCAGCCTCTATAGTTAAGTGTGTGTATATAATATTATTCTTCAGCCCTAGTCTCCCCAATGCTGGGTGAAGGCCTCCCTCCCCAATGCTGGGTGAAGGCCTCCCTCCCCAATGCTGGGTGAAGGCCTCCCTCCCCAATGCTGGGTGAAGGCCTCCCTCCCCAATGCTGGGTGAAGGCCTCCCTCCCCAATGCTGGGTGAAGGCCTCCCTCCCCAATGAGGTTGCAGCCCCTGTTCTCCACGTTGCTCCAACACATCTACTGATTTCTTCCTCCCATCTTACTTTTGGATGTCGTCTTGGTCTTTTTGATGAGCCTTGGAATCCAGTTGAGTGCCATCTTTTGTCCAACAATGGTCATTTCTTCATGTGATATGTCCTTCCCACCGCCATCTTAATTTCTTCACTTAACTTGAGATGTCAGTCAGTCTTTGTTGGCTTTCGAAAACAATTCATTCTTTCCTGTCTCTTCGGGTAATACCCAGCATGCATCTCTCCATACTTCTTAGCGCTGTTTTGAAGGTTCTGAATTATCGTGGCATTTAGGTTCCATGTTTCACACCCACACGTGAGCACTGGCAGGATGCACTTTCCATATGCCACTGACATTAGGTCACTTTGGTCCAAGGGTAGATCGGCAGAGTAGCCAATAATAATGTATATTGATTACTTTATTAGAAAGATTCAGGGGACATTTTGATTATTTGTCATGAAAAATAGTTTTTTTTTTTTTTTTTGGTAGTCTTTTCCCTAAATGCAGTGAAATTATTATTTTATATATTTGGACATTGCCAGTTAACACTTTGTGGCCAGATGGATTATAGTAGAGATGGAGCATATAACATAATTGAGCAAAATATATGAACCCCTTGAAAGCGACTGTCCCACACAGCAAATTTATCAAATGTTTTAAACTCTGTGTAATTAGAAAGCTGCAATCCCCCAGAAGCCCTATGATGTCAACTTCTGAGGTTACCATGATAATGTTTAAACTGCACTGGGCTCTGCAGAGCTCTCCATTTTAACCTCCCAGACACTTATTATTTCAAATGCTTATGCTGTATCTCCTGAACGTAAGATTTTAAAAAGACGAAAATTCACTTCTAATTTTAAGAACAAAGTCGTCACCAAAAGACATTTAAATACAGATGGCAAAAACCCGCCAAGGAATTGGCTTACCGAGGGAAAGTTAAATTGCACCTATTACACGTGCATTATATGTTCATACAGGGCACATTAAATAAAGCGTGTAAGAACACAATAAAAAAGTGCTCTATTACTCCACATGTAAAGCGCCGATCATTGTCTGTGTCCACAATGAAAATGCACAACGTTGGAAGTGACATCCGGGGCTGAAAGGGTAAAAAGAGCAAGCATATGGAACAATTCCAGTATAGAAAGAACCGCATGAAGAGTGCATATTTTATAAATCCATCCTAGGACCAAAGTGAACAGTGATCTTATGTTATGTCTTGGATTATAGTGTTTTTTTTTTTATTTTTCAACTCTTAATGCCATTTTTTAAAGCATCCTGTGATTTCGGTAGAAAGTTTTAGCACACCTCCCAAGCAGTGCAAGATCTTTGCAACACTTTCCTGTTTTGGGATAGTTTGTTGCAAATGTTCCCAGCAGTTTGAGCTGCAAACTGTAACAATGGGCAATGTTACCGTGGTCATATAAGGATACATTGTAGCTTCTGAGTTACACTGACTGACGCGGCCATTATGTTAGGCCCACAGATTTATAACAGGAGCACTAAACGATTGCCAGCTCAGGTAAGACTGTAGAATTATACATGGTCACACGCTTTACATATACAAATAAGAGAGAAAAAACGTTGGAAAGTAGTACGGCTGCTTTATACTGTGCTAACTGACGCCTTTCTAAAACAATAGTGTGTGTGTGTGTGTGTGTGTGTGTGTGTATCTGGTAGTGTTAGGACCTGTGAGCAGGGTCTGCCTTGTCGTGGCTCACAGGCTTCCGACGCTTTGGCCAAAAGATTAAACTAAATGACCCCTTTTCAAGAGAATATATAAGTATTTTACTGTGTATTTTTGTCATATTGGATGTAGCATTGGGCTTCTCTGTCGTCTGTTGTATACATTTGCCACGCTCAATAGCTCTCCTTTTTGACACTTGTATACATATATATTATGTGGGGGCTCAGGGGTTCCCAAAAAGAGGTGTGTGTGTGTGTGTGTATGTATGTACATACATACACACCCCTCCCCCTTTTGATGCAATGTAGACCGTAGTAGGAACGGCAAGTGTCACTAGATGTTAGAAATATGTATTTCTTCCCGCCGAGTACATGGCGCTCGTTTGGTGTAAAGGATCTCCAAGTAAGAGCAGCTCCGTGCGTGCCTGGGAATGAGGCAATGGCCCGTCTCCCCGGCTCACCTCTCACACTTTAATAATCACCGTCCCAACTCCAGCCTCTCATTCCCTGTTCCGGAGGATTGGGTGGTGAAGTTAGTGATGAAATCCAGGAGGTGGGGGAGTATTCTCAAGCCCTCACAGCTGGTCATGTTTTCAGACTGACTGAGCCACCTGTGCTGAAGCAGGGATATCCTGAAAACCTGACCTGTTGGAGGGGGGCTTGATCACTGGAGTTGAGCACCCCTGTTCTAGAGGTTGACGAAGTGCGCGTTGGTGAATGGTAATTAACCGCACGCCCTAATTTAGGCGTTCTTACGGCCCTCTTCTGTTTCCCCTGTTAACCCTTTCACTGCAATGCTACGTCTGCGTGTGAATGTCGTGCAAGGCGGGGGGAGGGCTGATTGTGTAGACCAGGGGCGGCCAACTCCAGTCCTCGAAGGCCACCAACAAGTCAGGTTTTAAGAATATCCCTGCTTCAGCACAGGTGGCTCAGTCCAGTCGACGACTGCGCTACCCGTGCTGAGGCGGGGATATCATTGAAACCTGACCTGTTGGTGATCCTTGAGGACTGGATTTGGCCGCCCCTGGGTAGATCATACCCTCCCGTGGATAGACGCCTCCCAACTTTTTATTCACCTATAAACGCAACGGTTCCTACTCCTTCCTGTTTCATGCATTATTCATTTAACAAGCGATTAAATCCCATAGTAGTCTGTAGGGCCTCATGGTTGTAAAGCATAACGTTTTATTATATGTATGTATTCAAAAACGAATAGTGTTTTTTTTATGACATAATGAGGCCCAGGGCGGCGTCCGGTGCTTAACCGTGCTAACTTCAGCGCTGCGGACACGCCCGGTCTCCGAGCCAATTACCGCGCAGATGCTGGCGAGAGGGCTTCCTTCTTGGGGAAACAATATGGCCGTTTAAATTTGGCTGGACAAATATATTGGTCAACAAGGTGGTGGCCATATTGGATTTACCACGAGGAGCGCCGAAAATGTTAATTCTCCGTAAGTGGGGGGGGGGGGGGGGGGGAGGGGGGTGCTGGGTTAAGGAAGTAAACTGTAATTTTAAATTTTTGAACAATTAGCTTCTTTAAAGAGCAAATACAAATCCCACTTGTGAGCATATTCACGTCTCGGAGAGGTCTGCACCCTGCTTTTCTCCCAGCATGCAGTGCTTTCACTGCAGCAGGGGATTCTGGGAAATGACCAGCACAGTGTCACCTTTTTTGCTTCATGTACATTTTAAACATGGGAGCCCTACAAGCTTCTGCCTGCCGCATCACACAGCTTTTCAGAGGAAGATCAGGATTTCCAAGGGCATGTTGTATAATATATTAAAGATGTGCAAATGGTCCACATCATGTTAGAGTAAGTATGTAACACAGCCAGCCTCCGTTCCCCCGTGCAGTGTCTCTGCTCGGGGAAGGCCTGTTTGCTTTGTGATATTCTGACGCCTGACATCTGTAATGTATTAGGTGACCGTCATACCTCCACCACTGCGCCCACCACAGCCTGATTTTAAAGATGCCTTCTTCCCACGTAGCCGTGTGTACTGACATTCCAATAAACGAACGCAGTCGGCAATATAATGTCGGCGCTATTTATAACGCGTACGTTTCATTAGCTTTGCTAACGGGGAAACGCACAGCACCAAATATCACACGTACATAATATGTTCTGTTGAAAGTAATTAAGGGAAGCAGAAACGGCAAACGTTGAAGGACTGAGATCAGCGCGGGCCTGGGCAATAAAATCCCATTTGAATGGGAAAGACCTGATATTATTATTCTCATGGAGGATGCACTGGTGTGTGAGACGCTAATGGTAGCAATCAGTGAGACTGACTGCAAATCGGTGAGATGCACAGAAATGCATGGAGATTTGGCAGGGCTAGGGATGTGTGCAGTGACGGTTCCAGGGTTGCTGGGATCGGGGCCGCGTTATACACAGGATCACCAGATTGTCATATCCGTTCCACATTGTGGCCATTTATTAGAAAAATGTGCAAAATATGTTGTTCAACTTTGTGTAACAAAATACTTTTGTAGTTCACAAAAATGTTGCATTTTTGTCAGGATATGCAAAACTTTGCCCAGTTACTCGTCTCTCACACTGTCTCCTAACTTCCGCTCTCCTCCCTCTCTCCTCCCTGCTTCCTCTACCTCTCTCCTCCCTGCTTCCTCTACCTCTCTCCTCCCTGCTTCCTCTACCTCTCTCCTCCCTGCTTCCTCTCTCGCCTCGCTTCCTCTCCCTCTCGCTTCCTCTTCCTCTCGCCTCGCTTCCTCTTCCTCTCGCCTCGCTTCCTCTCCCTCTCGCCTCGCTGCCTCGCTTCCTCTGCCTCTCGCCTCGCTTCCTCTCCCTCTCGCCTCGCTTCCTCTCCCTCTCTCCTTTCTTCCTCTCCCTCTCTCCTTTCTTCCTCTCCCTCTCTCCTTTCTTCCTCTTCCTCTCCCTCTCTCCTCGCTTCCTCTCCCTCTCTCCTCTCTTCCGCTTCCTGTCCCTCTCTCCTCGCTTCCTCTCCCTCTCTCCTCGCTTCCTCTTCCTCTCCCTCTCTCCTTTCTTCCTCTCTCCTTTCTTCCTCTTCCCCTCCCTCTCTCCTCGCTTCCTCTCCCTCTCTCCTCGCTTCCTCTCCCTCTCTCCTCGCTTCCGCTTCCTGTCCCTCTCTCCTCGCTTCCTCTCTCCTCGCTTCCTCTCCCTCTCTCCTTTCTTCCTCTTCCTCTTCCCCCTCCCTCTCTCCTCGCTCCCTCGCTTCTGCTTCCTCTCCCTCGCTTCCTCTCCCTCTCTCCTCGCTTCCTCTCCCTCTCCCTCTCTCCTCGCTTCCTCTCCCTCTCTCCTTGCTTCCTTTTCCTGTCCCTCTCTCCTCGCTTCCTCTCCCTCTCTCCTCGCTTCCTCTCCCTCTCTCCTTTCTTCCTCTCCCTCTCTCCTCGCTTCTCCTCCTTCCCTCTCCTCGCTCCCTCTCCTCGCTTCCGCTTCCTCTCTCCTCCCTGCTTCCTCTACCTCTCTCCTCCCTGCTTCCTCTCTCGCCTCGCTTCCTCTCGCCTCGCTTCCTCTTCCTCTCGCCTCGCTTCCTCTCCCTCTCGCCTCGCTGCCTCGCTTCCTCTCCCTCTCGCCTCGCTTCCTCTTCCTCTCCCTCTCGCCTCGCTTCCTCTTCCTCTCCCTCTCTCCTTTCTTCCTCTTCCTCTCCCTCTCTCCTTTCTTCCTCTCCCTCTCTCCTTTCTTCCTCTTCCTCTCCCTCTCTCCTTTCTTCCTCTCCCTCTCTCCTTTCTTCCTCTTCCTCTCCCTCTCTCCTTTCTTCCTCTTCCTCTCCCTCTCTCCTTTCTTCCTCTCCCTCTCTCCTTTCTTCCTCTCCCTCTCTCCTTTCTTCCTCTCCCTCTCTCCTCGCTTCTCCTCCTTCCCTCTCCTCGCTCCCTCTCCTCGCTTCCGCTTCCTCTCCCTCTCTCCTCGCTTCCTCTCCCTCTCTCCTCGCTTCCTCTCCCTCTCTCCTCGCTTCCTCTCCCTCTCTCCTCGCTTCCTCTCCCTCTCTCCTCGCTTCTCCTCGCTTCCTCTCCCTCGCTTCCTCTCCCTTCCTCTCCCTCGCTTCCTCTCCCTCTCTCCTCGCTTCCCCGCCCTCTCTCCTCGCTTCCCCTCCCTCTCTCCTTGCTCCCTCTCCCTCGCTTCCTCTCCCTCGCTTCCTCTCCCTCTCTCCTCGCTTCCCCTCCCTCTCTCCTCGCTTCCCCTCCCTCTCTCCTCGCTTCCCCTCCCTCTCTCCTCGCTTCCTGTCCCTCTCTCCTCGCTTCCCCTCCCTCTCTCCTCGCTTCCCCTCCCTCTCTCTTCGCTTCCTCCTCTCCCCCCTCTCCTCGCTTCCTCCTCTCCCCCCCCCTCTCTTCGCTTCCTCCTCTCCCCCCCCTCTCCTCGCTTCCTCCTCTCCCCCCCCCCCCCTCTCCCTCTCTTTGTCCCTCTTCTCTTCCACCAGCAAACTGGACAAAAATACCAAATCTTTAGGGCTGTAACTTTCTCAAACGTAAAAATGTTGCAACTTTTTCACATCTCCAACAAGTATGTTCTTGCTCAACCATCGCTGACAAAAATGAAATGCCAGCCCAGTAATAATCTGAGTAATAATCTGAGCAATAATTTCAATAAATCATGTCCAAGTCGAATTTATTGTGCGGAGCTGTTTGTAGTATTGCCAATGAACCTTTCAGTTTTACTCCTCCTACAGAGCCCGGGCTAAAGGGACATTGCCACCTAGGACCAAAGCGAATTAATGCTAGTGATCTAATTCATCGCTTTTTTTGATAAAGCTTCCCAGTGCTCAAGCCACCCCCTCCCCCCCAGCAGATCAGACTTGGGATATCCCAGCTTCAGCACAGATGGCTCAATCAGAGGCTCGGTCAAAGACTGAAACTAATTGGGCCACCTGTGCTGAAGCAGGGATATACTGAAAAGCTGACCTATTGGGGGGGGGGGGGGGGAGACTTGAAGACTGGAGTTGAGCCCCGTTGTTGAGTGGAGATCCATAGGTGGCTATTATGGAGGTCATCAAAATGGTTCCCATTGAGAAGGAAAGGTGTGTGTGTGTGTATACTTGTTCCCCTCCTGGAGCACGAAGACCCAGATGCATAAAAGGGGGCTAAGCTCACCTCCGCTCTGGCTCCTATGAATCGGCGTAGAGGCGTGCTAACGTTTCGCACCCTTATGTGAATCTGGGCCTAAGCGTTCTTTTATGTGATGTGATGAGATCCATCCAATGGAACTACAATCTTCTCCAGCACGGGGAAAGACCACTTCACAGCATATTGAATAGGAGCTATTATTATCGTTTATTTGGGAAGCACCAGCATATTCCGCAGAGCGGTACAATGGGGGTACCGTTATGTACAGGCGGTCGGATTGCGGGTCCCATGTTAATCGGCGGCAGGGACCGTCGGATAAGCGGGTCTGGCGTCGGGTAAGGCGTCCGGCAGACTGCATTGTGCGACGTCGGAGAAGGCATCCGGCAGGAACCGGGATGTCGGTAAGCGGGGACCATCTGTATATTACATACTCGGTTACATACAAGTAAGGACAAACATGCGCATACAGATACACAGCGGTAATGGGGGGCCCTGCTCGTGAGACCTTACACTCTAGAGGGAATGTGGGACAATGTTTAAACAAGAAGGTGAGGTGGCTGCTCTGTGTAGGATAAGGGGTGGCTCATTTTGGAATATATCCCAGTCTGACAGCTGAATCCAGTAAGGTTTGGGGGGGGGAGAGAGGTTTGGTCCAGTCACACAGCTGGTCCTAATAAGGTTGGAGGGGAGTTGGATGTTAGAGGTAAGGAGAGTAGGTTTCCTTTTCAAGGTGACTTTTCATGGAGTTTCTAAGTATCTCAAAGCTGGGGCAGAGTCTGCTGGTGCGTGGGACGGAATTCCAGAGAGCGGGAGCAGCACATGAGACGTTTTGCAGGCGGGAGTGGAACGCTGTAAAAAGGTGGGAGCAGAGGTGGATGTCGTGGGGCAGAAGATAGGGGGCATGTATTTGTGGATGATGGCCAAGATGTAAGGGGTGGGGGGCGCGTTGTTGAGACATGCAAGTCATTACTAAGGGTTTAATTGTAATTTTAGAGGCTATGGGAAGCCAGTGTAGGGCTATACGTAGTGGAGCAGTAGAAGTGGAGAGGTGAGGGAGGTAGCTGCGTTTTGGATCGATTGGAGTTGGGAGAGGCGGACAAGGGAAATGGCAACTAAGAGAAGGTTGCAGTAATCGAGGCGGGACAAGAGTAGATTAGGATTTTAGTTACGTCATGAGTGAGA
The DNA here is from genome assembly GCF_040206685.1 of Ascaphus truei. Lineage (NCBI taxonomy): Eukaryota > Metazoa > Chordata > Amphibia > Anura > Ascaphidae > Ascaphus > Ascaphus truei. The sequence continues at coordinate 27,868,557 of NC_134488.1, forward strand.
AAAGGGCGTATTTTGGCGATATTTCGAAGGTGGAGATGGCAGGACTTCGTGAATGACTGAATGTGAGGAATGAGAGAGATCAGAGTCCCATAGACAGCGGGCGTGAGGTGTTGACGAGATTGTGGTGTTATTGACAGTGAGGGAGGGTGTGGCAGTGGCAGTGGAGGGTGGGAAAGAATATTTATTTATGTTGTGGACATGTTAAGCTTCAGGTGAAAGGGTGATACATCCAGGAGGAGATTGCAGAGACAATTGGAGACATGGGGCAGGAGAGGTCAGGGGAGGAGAGATCATGTGGGTGTCATCAGCATATGGATGATGCTGAAAGCCAGAATGTTGTATTGTTCAACAAGAGAAGAGGTGTAGCGATAGAAGAGCAGAGGGTCAAGGACAGAGCCTTGTGGGACTCCCCAACAGAGAGCGGGAGTAAAGAGGAGACACCAGAGAAGGAAATGCTGAAGGAGCAGTTGGAAAGGTAGGACATGAGCCAGGAGAAGACTGCGCCACAGGCCAATGGAGTGGAGAATATTCAGAAGGGGGTGATCAACAGTGTCAAAGGCAGCAGAGAGACCCAGGAGAATTAGAAGGGAGAAGTGACCCTTAGGCCTCGGGCATGGTCAGCGCTTATGCGCTGACCCGTGCTGAGGCGCGCTGCTGCTCGGAACTGAGCCCCTGCAGCCGCAATGAGAGCGGCTTTAGCAGGGGCTTGGGGAAGCGTGTGTCTGACACAGTTTTGAAATTTCCCCACTTGCCGGAGCGCAGGGCCGGTCACGTGAGCGGTTTGCCCAATGAGGGCAAACCAGCTCCGTGACGTCACTGGCCCGCCCCCTGACGGCGCGCTGTGTAAGGCCAGGGAAAGCACCGCTTTCCCTGAGCCTCAGCGCGCCTCCACACTGTTTGGGGCACTATGGCCCACGCCTTAGATTTAGCTGTGAATAAGTAATTGGCCACTTTTATTAGTGCTGTCTCAGTGGAGTGTAATCGACGACGGAAACCAGATTGCAAAGAGTCAAGTAGAAGATAGGAAATTGGAGGAGCACTACTATAAGTATCAAAAAGTAGGAAAAAGAAGGTGCGTGTCCTATAAAAAAATTATTTATTGGTCATGGATAAAAAGGGTCACAGGAGAGCCTTGAGAAAGCGCTCTGTGAAGCGTGAAACGTTGGCGGGGCTCTCCTGTGCCCCCTTTTTATCCATGACCAATAAATAATTTTTTTTATAGGACACGCACCTTCTTTTTCCTGCTTTTTGATACTTATAGTAGTGCTCCTCCAATTTCCTTTCTTCTACTTGTCTACCCCTTGGACGGAAGCACACCTGGGGACCCCTCACATGTGGATGGAAGCACACCTGGGGACCCCTCACCTTTGGACGGAAGCACACCTGGGGACCCCTCACCTGTGGATCGCATGGACTATGCAGCACTCAAAGTGAGTTCTTCGCTTGCTACATGTTTTCCTGTTCAGGACTTCATTTGTTTAGACACTTTGGTACACTATTGTCGTCATACTCAATTGTCCTGGTATCATTGTGTACCATAGCGTCACTCATCAGTGAGCTTACTATCCAGGATTGCAACCCAATACCTGTCTTCTATCAAGCTTATGTTTAGGGGTCGTCCCCCCCCTCACAAGTATCTGGTTATTTATTTATCCATTCACAATATGGCTGTGAAGTCTATAGCACTACGCATATACCAGGTCTGCAAAGAGTCAAGCAGGGAGTTGGAGGAGAGAAAGTGAGTCAGACTGTTGTATACAAGTCGCTCAAGTAGCTGGAGGCAACGGGTAGAAGAGATGGAGGGCGTGAGTTAGAGGGGGAGGCTGAGTCACGTGAGGGTTTGTTTAGACTGAGTGTGATGACGAGTCCATGTCTGAAAGAAATGAGAATGTGCCAGGAACCGGAGAGGGAGGTTAAAAAAAGTGAGCATGGGTGGGGGCTTAGTGTGCCAGAAAGGGTGCGGAGGAGATGTGAGCGAATAGGATCAAGGGGGCAGGATGTAGGGTGAGATGATGAGAGGAGCGTGGAGACTTCGTCCTTAGTCACAGGGTATAATGAACAGAGAGGGGATTTAGGGGTGCGAGGGGAGGTAGGTGTGGCCCGTAGAGTTTTACATGGAGATGTCGGACATAATCTTGCCTGGGATGTAGGGTTAGAGGGCAGAGTTTGTATGAGGGAAGAAAACGAGGTTTGCTTGGCGAGGGAGAGGCCAGTGTTGTAGGAGGAGAGCATACATTTATAATGCACCAAGTCTGCTTTAGTGGGGTTTCCTCCAGCAACTTTCTGCAGGGCGTGCAGGACCTAGACATTATTGCGTCCCGGGCCGACTAAATTTGGCGCCCTCATCCTCCTGTGTTTGACGCCGTGGCGGCGCACTGCCATCCCACGGGAAGGCGACACTGCAGGAGGCGCTTCACGTTTTCCTGCGCGTGCTCCGACCCCAGCGCCATCTCGAAATGTCAGAGTCCAGCGCACCCTCGGCAATGTCGAGGGACATTTAAAGATGGCGCGGGTTGATGCACCTGGGGAACTCGGAGCGGCAGCTGCAAGGGATATTGACCAAGATAGTAACCCACGCGGGACGGTGCACGAGACTCTGGCATGTTAAAGATGGCGTCGGGGTCGGAGCGCGCGCTCGCCCTGTCCCCCATGGCCGAGTGCCTTCTGCTGCCGCTTAAGAGTCCCGCGCCCACCACTCCGAGACGCCATCTTTAAATGTCCCTCGTCATTGACGAGGGTAGGCAGGACTTGGACAGTTGAAGATGGTGCTGGGGTTGCAGCCCCCTTTTAGCAGCGCCACAAAAGATTTATGGGGCCCAGTTAGCAGCTGCAACAGAACAGCGATGGAGAAAATGCCACGGAATTAGCAGGCGGCGGCCATTTTTTTTGCCTCCGTGGCTGTAAGAAATTAATACCCACTTAATTTTGTTGTAACAAAAAAAAAGGGGGGGGGGGAAAAGGATATTTATATTAACTGTGTGATAGAATATTTTATGAAATCTTGTTAGGTAAAATTGTAAGTGAATGTGAACTTTCTCCCATCTCTATTTTCTGTATCCTTCCCTTCCCCCCCCCCCCCCCATTTTTTATTTTCTTCATTCCTCCCCTCTCCCTAAATTTTTTTAATAAAAATTAAGTTTCAAAAAAAAAAATAATAATAATTGCGCCCCAATAATTCTGTGTTCAGCATCACACAACAGTATGGCTGCTCCGCTCCCAACCGCGGCTGCAAGAGGGGTTTGTGAGCTTGTAATGTAGCGTGGGGGTGTGGGGGGGGGCAGGGCAAAGTGGGGAGCGTTACAATGGGAACGCACAAAAAGAAGGTAAGCCAGGGTACAGGATAAAGGCAGGAAGAGGGACAGAGAATTAAAAGCGAACAAATGAAAGCCGGGGAAATAGATGAACATGGCGGGAGTTCCTGTTCACATCATGCAGGAAACGATCCAGGGAGGGGCTGTGGTCTCAGGGGTGGGTGGTCTCTCATGCAGGGCGGAAACTGGGGAAGAAGTGGGTCCCCCTGAGTCAAAGACGCTATCGTTTTCAGATCCGGGGAACCACCCCCCAGTTTCTGAGGTACTTGTCGTTGAAGTTACTAGGTTTAGATCTCCCTCAGGGGAAACAAAATGTCTGCCAAATCTTTAGCTAATACGAAGTTACAACATCATCAGTCTTGGCTTCCGATTGGTCGGCCATTTAAATCCCCTTTAAAAACCAGAGAAGTATTAAAAGTAACTTCACTAGTAAGTATTTGGGGAAACGGGACGTCCAATCCGGTAATAAAAAAAACAAACCGTGGTTACAATGGAGTCCTCCTCCCCCTCCCCCCCCTTTGTACCGGAAGAGCAAGCATCTCGTTCAACAATGCGTTACAGGCCTACTGAGGTCGTCATCGCTTCCTATCAGTAATAATTGTATTATTTTGTTGCGTTTAAAGCTTACATTTCATGCAACAAACGTTTATTTATTTTGTGCAGTGCAGATAGATTTGAATAAAATATTTGTCATTCCCTATAAAAATGGGAACTGCCGATCTGCAAACGGCTGAAAAGTCGCAGTTATTGGTCACATTTATAGTTTTTTTTTTTGCGTCTTTCTGAAAACCGCCCTGCCAACCCCTAAACTTGTGCACTGCAGTCTCGTGTCTCACATACTGACCATGTGCTGGAGAATGTAACTTCTTGTAACTAAAGGAATCCGGTTTACAATAGCAAGGTTGCACCCAAATTGAGGTTTGGCAGGGGAGAGGTGCGACCCTTTTGCCGTAGTTGGCAAACCCTTTGCAAAAAATGCTTCGCCCTTCAAAGGATCGAACGTTGTAAAAAGTTTGCAAAGTTTAAAAACCTCCACAGGCTGAAATATGAGAGGGAGACGGCCCTGTTTAGTGGAGCACAAACTGACTTCCATACCACCCAAAATATACATCTATACAACTCGTGGAGAGCCCTGGGAAATATGCCAAATATAGTCAAACTCTTTACATTTGCATATCTCCTAGCAAATAAAAAATATCACTTGTGAGCACGTTCACTTCGGGGTCTGCAACCCTGCTTTCCCACAGTATCTCTTGGCATACAGTGCTTTCTCTGCAGACAGGGATTCTGGGTAATGACATGCAAATGAGCACACAGTGTCATATCTCCGAGGTATCTATCCACGTGTTGTATAGAGTTCATTTGAGAGGTATAGAAGTCAATAACTACTAAACAGTACTCCACTTCTGTGAAGAAGAAAAAAGTACTCAGTACTCAGTGTCCATTATTACCATGAGAAGTTGACTGCTATGTACAAGCGTTTCACATACTGCTGAATGCGGATACTCCTGCTTCTCATTGCTTCAGTATTCGAGAGAGAATTGGATCTTTTCAAGATCCAAGAGTGGATCAAGGATTCTTTTCTCCGGCTTGATTCTGCCATCGGTTCTGTAACTGTGGGTCACTGCAGCCGGCCTCGCGTGCACATGACAGAATAGACGCTGTTCTTCCTTTCCGTTTCCTTTGCGCTGCAGGTTCTGTTCCTTCGAAGTCGGCCTGTTGTATTTCTCTCCGGGCGAGCGTCCCGAACCCGCTGCAGGGAAAGTACACATATTGAGGCCAGCTAATTGTTTTTGTTTGTTTTGCTCAGTTTTTGTTTTTCTCCCAATTTCAAACATTACAGATCTGGAAATATATGGACACGTTGCAAACACTAGAACGTGACTTTTTTTGTTTGTTTGTTTTTTGCTTTCCCTTCAACGCAGCTATGAGGCTCACCCCGGCGGCCATTTTGTGTCACCCAGATAAGTATCCTTGTCTGGGAAATGGTAATATTGAATAGGAATCTAAATATTGAATGGTGTTTCAATAGTTTAAGGTATCAAGGTTTAACTCTATCTCTCGCTGTATAAATATTAGGAAACCAGGTAATACATTCTTTGGTCGGGGGAGTTATGGCTTTTTGCATTACCGTCCCTTTCGGCAGCACAAGGGTTAAAGAATGTGCCCAGCCTGGCCACAGAAAACAGAGTTGCACTTTTTTTCTCCCTGTGTTCCCTGCATTCTTCTCCATTCTCTCCTATTGCTTAACAGGAAGCCGGTCTCCTGGGAGGAGGAGGGGAAGGATGTGTGGGTGAGGGAGTGAAATCAAAACTGCTCAGCCGGCCCAGAAATATATAGGATGGGACCGAGTTGGCTCGGATCCTGTGGTACCTCCCAGTACTTAACCCTCTCACTGCATGCAGGGCATTGGTCTAATGCATGGCAGGCGAATGTCAAAAACTGGAAGTAGAGGTAAATGGGCCGTGTTTGCTAACCGGTGCTATTCCACAAGATGCCTTCAATGGGCTGTAAGGTGTCTTCCGGCGCCAGGAGGTTTCTTGAGCCGCAGTTCTTGGGGGGGGGTTCATTTTAGGGGGTTTACAGCTGTCTCTGTTTAAAGGGTCAGCAGTGTTCCAGGACCTACGTCACACACACACACAGCAACTGTGCTGAAGCAGGGATATCCCAAATACCTGCCCTGTTGGTGGCTCTTGAGCACTGGAGTTGGCCACCTCCTTGGCCTATAGGGAAAGAATAGTGGAACCCCGTGGTAGGTGGTTTTGTGTGGCATCATTTCAGCTCTCCATGTGTTATGGGAAATTGCAATGTACCTAACTGATCTAGCAGTAGAGAAACCTCTAACACTGGGTATGCATTGCTGCTAAAGAAACACCCGGAAATGAGCCCTCTTTATATACTATAACCTCCTCCTGTCACCAAGCGGTCCCTGTCACAGGCAGAGCCATACAAAGGCATGACAAGGTGACTAGGGTTGCCAGGTGGCTTCTGAAAAATACTGGACTCATTAGTGAAAGGTGCGTCAGGTCACTATGTCCAGGGAGGAAAATACCGGACACATACATGTCCAGTATTACAGCGCCTCTCATTTTTTACTGGACAGAGTATCCAAATACAGGACAGTCCGGTTCAATACCGGACACCTGGCAACCCTAAAGGTGACAGCTGGACAGCAGAGACACGCAGGACGCAGAACATGGCGGCACGCGGAGGGAGGATTATTTTGTGGATATGGAGCCCTTTCTTGATTACACGCGGGGTTATCACCGTGTACGAACGTTTCACATTAAAGCTGATCTTTGTTGTTGTGTGACCGCCTTTCTATCAAACGAGCAGATCTGCGTAATATTGAAGATGCTGTATTTAAATAAGAAACTGCACTCGTCGACAGAATCCAGATGTTTGATGCTCTGCGTGGCTGAGCGATGCTGCGTTTGGTTCATTTAACCCTATGTTGTTTGTATATCAACCTTTCCTCTATTCTGCTGTAACGTTGGAGCCGGATCTGAATTTGGGGGAATGAAAATGTGAAGTATTGTTCCAAAGGAAATAATGTTTCTGCAACATATCGGTTTAATGTGCACAATATGCCTTCTTCGGAGAAATGTTATGTACCTATATTTATTATTATTTTTAGCAAGGGGGGTGAAGGGCCTCTCAGACGGTGGTCGTGGTGCACGGTAGAGGGAATCGGGTAATAGTCCGTTTAGGGCACAAGTGATCTATAATACCAGCACAGCGCAAAGATGGCAACTAAAAAGGTCATTTATTAGGTACAAAATGCGCGTGCACAGACCCAACGTTTTCCCAAGGGGACCTTCTTCAGGGGCGTTCCTTGGGGACTGAAACGTTTGTGTGTGTGTGTGTGTGTGTGTGTGTGTGTGTGTGTGTGTGTGTGTGTGTGGTGTGTTTCGGACCTAATAAATTACTTATTTATTTGCTATTTTTGTGCTGGTATTTCAGATCACTTGTGATCTAAAGTGTGTGTGTGTGTGTTATATACATACACACACACAACTGGATGGCCTTTTTGTGTAGCGCCATCCAGGTACATATATACTTATATACATGTGTGGCGTCATCCAGGTACTTATATACATGTGTGGCGTCATCCAGGTACTTATATACATGTGTGGCGTCATCCAGGTACTTATATACATGTGTGGCGTCATCCAGGTACATATATACTTATATACATGTGTGGCGTCATCCAGGTACATATATACTCTATACATGTGTGGCGTCATCCAGGTACATATATACTTATATACATGTGTGGCGTCATCCAGGTACATATATACTCTATACATGTGTGGCGTCATCCAGGTACATATATACTTATATACATGTGTGGCGTCATCCAGGTACATATATACTTATATACATGTGTAGCGTCATCCAGGTACATATATACATGTGTAGCGTCATCCAGGTACATAGCGCTTCACAGCAGCAATAGACACTACAAAATAATATGAGACATAATGGGAATAAGTGCTTCAAACCGTGAACGTTGGGGGAAGGAGCCCCTGCCCCGAAGAGACGTTTCAGGCCTCAAATCTAGCTATTTTGTGTTGGTTTTCTCCATTTTGTGCACAGTAATTATGACGTCGTTGTGACTAAAACCGCTAAAAATAACTAGCTGATCTGCTTGATCCCATTTTTAATAGCGCGCAAATAAGAAATAGTACATTTTTTTCATATATTGTTTGTTTTTCCCTTTCCTACCTGGTGTAAAAACAGAGACCCTACTTTCTCCTCGGCTTCCATTCATGTGTCGGCTGGTCTTGTGTCTACCCCTAGTGGCTGGGCATTGGCCTCTACCCCACCAGCAGGGAGGCCGAATCCCCCACCTCGGGGCAGAATCCGATTACACGTACTTGTGTCAAACCTTTTTTCTTCAGCCTGCTATCTTGTTCTGCCCGGGGGCGATTGCTCCTGAGACCAAAGTGAACTAATTCCAGTGACCTGTTTAAGGGGCTCTCTGTCTGGGCCGATGCCCTTTTTACCCAAAGCTGACACCTTGACGTATTTGTCATTTATTTGCTGATGTCGGGCTTGGGGAGGGGTTTGATTTCCTCTGCCTGCTTCCCTTGTGTGATCAGCATGGGCCAAAGTCGCCCTCCCACCTCTCCTGACCTTTATTGGCTCTCTGATAAAGGACAAGGTGGGATAAGGGGATCGACAACTGACCGCCCCTAGGAAACTCAACTGACCGCCCCTAGGAAACTCAACTGACCGCCCCTAGGAAACTCAACTGACCGCCCCTAGGAAACTCAACTGACCGCCCCTAGGAAACTCAACTGACCGCCCCTAGGAAACTCAACTGACCGCCTGTAGATTTGCACCTTTAAGTGTTCAGTACATGTTCTGTTCCTCTCGCCTGCGTTTGTTTCCTTTGTTGTGTTGTTGTTTTTCAGTCCAAGGACAATTGGGCTGCATATTTCACATTCCTTCCTTGTTCGGGGTTTTCTCCTTCCTCTCCAGAAAGTTTGCCGTTAATAGGGGATTAGCACGGGCTGTGTCATGGGGATGTTCCTTTTCTGTGTTTGCATAAACAAAATTGCGACCCAAATGAGCACAGTCGTTCATTGTGTGTGAGTAACCGTGTGTAATCCCCACATGGCTATTGATGGGTTTTAAGGAGACTCCGAAGCTGTGACCGCGTCCTTTGCGATGTCTGCAGCTGCAGGGATGTCCCAATCCGTGGTGGGGTGGGGGGGGGGGAAGCACTGGCAGTAAGAAAAACTTAGGCCGCGCTTATAGTGCCAGCGACGCGACGTTGCATCAAAACAAATACATTGTCGCCGTCGCGTGCGCTTATAGTCAGCGCGGCGCGACGGCTTGGTCGTGATCGCTGGAAGTCATCTCAATTTGATTTTTCCAGCGACCGCAGCCTGACGTCGCCGGCACTATAAGTGCAGCCTTGGGCCTCGGATATAGTGGGCGCGTGTGACGGAGCCTGAGAACCGCAGCGATGGGGAAGCGTGGCCGTGACATTACGTGAGCGGTGACCCGGTCGCGCGCTCTATGACCTGCCTCAGAGGTGAGGCCTGTTGGTCGCACGCAGTATGGATGCGGCCTAAGGCTGCGTCCATGGGAAGTTGAGGCGCGCAGAGTCTGAGAGAAAGCGGGTGCTTTCCCTGGCCATGGTACGTGCGCCGTCCGGGGGCGGGCCAGTGACGTCACGGAGCTGGTTCGCCCTCATTGGGCGAACCGCTCATGTGACCGGCCTGTCGTGCCAAGAAATCAGTTTGAACTGATTTCTTGCGCACCCTCTTGCTTCCTCACGCGTGCACCCGCACGCCACATGGAAGCGATCACTGCCTTGGGCAGTTTGATCGGTCAGCGTGCGCACGCCTCCGCACGGTCTGCCCGACCATGGACGCGGCCTTAGTCTGCGGTTTTCTTCTGTGTTGTACAACCTATGTGATCTTTGGCTTATTTTGAATTGCGGGGTCTACCCCAAGCACTTTTGATTTCCCTTATTAGTCTGTACCACGTCTGCTGGGCAGCGATTCCATGAACTCACAACCCTTTCCGTGCAGAAGCCTTTCCTTGGCGTTCCCCCTGAGCGTCTCGCCCTGCAGTGTCTGCGCGGGACCTCCTCTTTCCTTGGCGTTCCCCCTGAGCGTCTCGCCCTGCAGTGTTTGCGCGGGACCTCTTTCCTTGGTGTTCCCCCTGAGCGTCTCGCCCTGCAGTGTTTGCGCGGGACCTCTTTCCTTGGTGTTCCCCCTGAGCGCCTCGCCCTGCAGTGTCAGAGCGGGACCACCGCCTCTTTCCTTGGTGTTCCCCCTGAGCGCCTCGCCCTGCAGTGTCAGAGCGGGACCACCGCCTCTTTCCTTGGCGTTCCCCCTGAGCGTCTCGCCCTGCAGTGTTTGCGCGGGACCTCCTCTTTCCTTGGTGTTCCCCCTGAGCGCCTCGCCCTGCAGTGTCAGAGCGGGACCACCGCCTCTTTCCTTGGTGTTCCCCCTGAGCGCCTCGCCTGCAGTGTCAGAGCGGGACCTCCTCTTTCCTTGGCGTTCCCCCTGAGCGCCTCGCCCTGCAGTGTCAGAGCGGGACCTCCTCTTTCCTTGGTGTTCCCCCTGAGCGCCTCGCCCTGCAGTGTTTGCGCGGGACCTCCTCTTTCCTTGGTGTTACCCCTGAGCGTCTCGCCCTGCAGTGTCAGAGCGGGACCTCCTCTTTCCTTGGTGTTACCCCTGAGCGTCTCGCCCTGCAGTGTCAGAGCGGGACCTCCTCTTTCCTTGGTGTTACCCCTGAGCGCCTCGCCCTGCAGTGTCTGCGCGGGACCTCCTCTTTCCTTGGGGTTCCCCCTGAGCGCCTCGCCCTGCAGTGTCTGCGCGGGACCTCCTCTTTCCTTGGTGTTACCCCTGAGCGTCTCGCCCTGCAGTGTCTGCGCGGGACCTCCTCTTTCCTTGGTGTTACCCCTGAGCGTCTCGCCCTGCAGTGTCTGCGCGGGACCGCCTCTTTCCTTGGTGTTCCCCCTGAGCGCCTCGCCCTGCAGTGTCTGCGCGGGACCTCCTCTTTCCTTGGTGTTACCCCTGAGCGTCTCGCCCTGCAGTGTCAATTTAGAGCAATTTAAACCTTTCAGGGCTCTGTGTACCATAATATATTGACCACTGTATCACTACTTTATTTTTTTCACATGACAAATTCTGCAGACCAATACCACGTATTTTTTTTAATTTGGTTTTCTTTTATACAAAAAAATCCTTTTCCTTTGCTACATTTTACATGAATATTGCTTAAATTGTTTTTTAAACCTTTGTGTGGTTTTTTTTTTTTGGGGTTTGGTTTCGTTTTTTAATGAACCCTTTCGCTGCCAGGGGGCAGCAACCCTATGGGTTGCTGGCCTTTCTGGCTGCACAAGGTTTAAGCCACCACAACCACAACGGAGCCCCCCCCCCCCCCCGCCCCCTTTTTTTGGCAATGGAAGAGATTCTGAAGGACTGCTAAAGGAAACGGGCACCCAGATTTCGCTCACACGCGCCTGCGTTCACTTGACCCCCCGAGGAGGGGAGGTGTGGGGGGGGGGGGAGTCTGGGGGTCAGTCGCAGGTCCTGTTTGTTGGTTCTCCGTTTTTGATTTCCGTTTCCCGTTTTTGATTTCCCGCAGGCCGCGGTGTTAGGATCAGCTGATGTGCGCTGGAAGCAATTTCAACAGGAAGCTCGACCTGGAACAGGAATGTAGGAAGTTTGGAAGGTACCAGGTTTTGGCTTGATTTTAAACGCAAGAGGCAAATTGTGTGTGGTGTGTGGTGTGTGGTGTGTGGTGTGTGGTGTGTGGTGTGTGGTGTGTGGTGTGTGTGTGGTGTGTGTGTGTGCTTAGATTGTAAGCTCTCCGGGGCAGGGACTCCTTTTCCAGTAGTTACGTCCATGTCTGAAGCTCTTACTCCCCACTTTGTGTTCTAATATTCTGTCCCGTGTATTACTGCTGGGACGCGCTATATACCATGGATGGCGCTATATACCGTGGATGGCGCTATATACCATGGATGGCGCTATATACCGTGGATGGCGCTATATACCATGGATGGCGCTATATACCGTGGATGGCGCTATATGGATACAGATGCACACACCTATGCTAAAAGCACAGACTTGGCTTCTTCGGTGTCTCTGGAAATGAATCACAAGTTGCTTTCCTTAGAGGCCTCTGGGATAAGGGTACAGAAAGCTTTGATAAACCCTCCCATAGTCACCCTGTCCTCATCAGAGCGCAAATACAGCCACGTGTGTTAATGGCCGTGACGTCATTAAGGGGTCGCCTCTCATTGCCGCCTTTTTTTTTTAAATCCAAATCTGACACCTATACGCATATAACATAATGTTAAAGTTATTATGTAAACACGGTGAGCGGAGACTTGGGAGGGGGTTTGATTTCCTCTGGCTGCTCCCTTCTGTCTGATAATCACTGGGTGTTCTACAAGAGATTGCACAGGCAAAACCCCCTCCACTCTACCCCCCACCCCCCCTATCTTGGCTCTGTGATAGAGACAGGGTGGGCTTTGGGTAAAGTAAACACTCGGTTGACACACTCTCCCCATTCAGACGCCCCTAAGGAATGCGATTTTGTTTCTCAAAAAAGTCAACGCCAGCTATGCATTTCTAGCACCGTTGGATTAGTTTAGAAAAAGCCATTGAATCTGTTCAGTTTGTTACAGAGAGGTTGCTGTGAGCGCCTGTAGGGCACCGCTTCTCTTCCTGGTTCTGATGGTGATTTTGTCATTCTTAAACTATTTAATCCCTGTGCCAAAGTAACGAGACAGAATCAAACATCCGTATAAGGATCCAATGTAATTTCACCCATCCATGAGGTCGGCCTCGATGCACCCCGTGCAATAAGGTCTTACATTGCGGCCCCCATTAGTATCCCCCCGACTCCCCAGCAACGCCACGCTCAGGCGGCCAATCCTGCTGCTGCCGTCAAAAGATCCGGATTGGCTGGAGACGGGAGATTTAGTGCAAAGAAACAAACGTACAATTTTATATGGTGATTTGTAAATATGGGATCTACATATGGGAAGATTATAACAATATTTCGTTTTTTAGCACTGTTGTCCTAAAAGTCCAACTCCTATAATTTTTTTAAATTTTTTTTTTTAAAGAAACGTATCTGTGTAATTGGTTTCCTGTGACATATTCAATCGCCCTTTAACCTTTCCTGCGCTGGGGCACCAGAGATTGGACATCTGGGGTCATGTGACCGATCCCTGAGCGATCACGACTGCACTGGATGGTGCGTCTGTGCTTCTGTGCGTCTCTGTGTCTGTCATTAGGGCACTTTAAATATAAGTACACTGTTTTACTTGTTTTGTTTTGCTGGATTCAAACATATCGGCTACTTACATTGATCGCTTTAACCAATTCATAATCATTATATCAGCAATGGCCAAACAAGAGCAATGTACCTGTAGCTTTAAGGTTTGATTGATTAGGCAAACACTCCCCCATTCGCAGACCCCGAAAAGGGCAATTTCTAATTAATTTCCAAGATGAAAAAAAAAAAACATCTATATATTCCCATGTGGAAGGTCCTTGATAGATTCTTGTTTATTCCAAATGCGGATCCATCCTGTCTCTTTGCCTATTGAGTTCATTGATAGGTCCCCATCTATTGTTATTTGCTGGCCCTAGGTAGACATAATCTTCAGACTTCCTCTAGTTCTCTTCCATTTCTTCGATCTTTGCAGACTTCACACTTATGTACATCATCTCTCTCTCCTCTCTCTCCCTCTTCTCTCCCTCTCTCTCCCTCTCTCTCTCTCTCTCTCTCTCTCTCTCTCTCTCTCTCTCTCTCTTTTTCTCTCTCTTTTTCTCTCTCTTTTTCTCTCTCTCTTTTTCCTCTCGTCTTTTTCTCTCTCTCTCTCTCTTTTTCTCTCTCTCTCTGACTTTTTCTCTCTCTCTCTCTCTCTCTCTCTCCTCTCTCTCTCTCTCTCTCTCCTCTCTCTCTCTTTTTCTCTCTCTCTCTCTCTTTCTTTCTCTCTCTCTTTCTCTCTCTTTCTCTTTCTCTTTCTCTTTCTCTTTCTCTCTCTCTCTCTCTCTCTCTCTCTCTCTCTCTCTCTCTCTCTCTCTCCTCTCTCTCTCTCTCTCTCTCTCCCTTTTTATTTTTTCTCTCTCACTCTTTTTCTCTCTCTCCACCTAAAACTCCTCCGCATGTCCATGCAAAGCAAAGTTCAGCAAAACCAAGAATGGTGATACTTTTTTTTTTTTAAATAAAGAACCGTGGGAACCTTTTTACAGTATATGAACCCCCTCCAAAATGCAGAAACCCATCTTGCCCAATAGTAGAAAATATTGTACGACCCTTTCTCAGCGGGGCTTCTCCATTATTTAAAGCAGCATTGCCGCTAACCCAAGTGGTCGTGGGGCAAAGGCCCCACTTCCCAGGCCACACAATATGGGGCCGCCTATTTCAAAAGAGGAAGTGTTGTTGCTTCCTAAATAGGGGCTATAGCAACCCAAAGAAGCTTCATCTCTCTCTCTCTTTCTCTCTCTCTCTCTCTTCTCTCCCTCCTGAATTTCACCCTATCCATCCTCTCTCCCGTTCAGCCCCCCACCATTGTATGCAGTCTAGTCTCCCCCAGTGAGTTGGGAAAACTCGCCCAACTGGGGGCGGGAGATTTACCCTGACACCAGTGGGGGGTTATCCATTAAACTGCGATAGTGCCGGTTGGGGCACTATCACACAAACTCGCACTGACTTGCATGTGGTTTTCCGTGCCCCGATCGGCACTATCGCAGTTCAATGAATAACCCCTCCCCTATGAGATTCCCCCGCATCGGAATGTATGACATGGGGTCTATGTAAGGGACATGCAAGTGTGTGTGTGTGTCCTAATACACGGATGAATCATGCAATGATTATGCAATTGTTTAGAGGAATGTTTTTGTATTAACACCTCCGTAGTAATACGATGAATACAGCCTCAGCCCAAAGACGTGGATCCCCAGCCCTGAAGTACAGGCGGAGACCTACATAGGCCTAAATGAATGCGCTTAACAGACGTGCTAAAGGAATAGCGTAAGGGGTAACATCACTGACCTTGGCGAACCTGGGTTCCAATCCCAGTCTCGACCTTGGGCAAGTCATTTGATCCGCCTATGCCTCAAGCGCCAAATAAGATTGTGAGCTCTTTGAAACAGCGAGTGCGTGCAAAATACTATACAGACTTTGTTAGCGCTGAGTAAGAAAAAAAACAACTATTAAAAATGAAAAAAGGCTACATTTAGGCAATCTGCATTCCACTGACACCTGATTAAAATACCAATTTAATTCCATAGAAGAAATCCTTAAATTCACCAATAAATTCCAATTGTACAGTAATGTCTATTCATACATCGCCAACACAATGTGAGTGAATGAATGGCTCTTGATTTGCTCTCTCTGGTTGCATACTTATTATTATTTTGAATCTATAGCTGGTTCTTGTAAGGTCTTTATAGTGAGTTATGAGGACAGTGTTTTAGTACTCCAGACATTTGCGCTAATTGTTCACCACTACTATTGTATGCAGTGTAAATAACATTGCAGAGATCAAAACAAGCGTTTCATTTGTAGATCAATACGCCTTTTGTGCCTTGAAATGCTCGACTCTATCAAATATTAACGGGTAGTGCTAAACTGACTGCGAGTTATGGTTTCACTGATTTATTCATCCTTAATTACAGGTTGTTGCTAAAGGGGTCATGCTTTCTTTAAAAAAACAAAAAATTGTTGCAAATGTAAAAAAAAAACAATTTTGAGAAGTCGAGGGGAAAAAAAATGATGAGGCTTGTTAAGATTAAGAAACGTAGGATAATTTGTTACTTCAATTTGCTTTAAAAATAAAAACTAAAGTAATAATATTTTGGTATAAATAAAACAAGAGCACGCTCATTAGGGTATAATCTGCCTTTAAGCTGCAATGGTTTATGCATCCAGTCGTTAACGATCGCTGGTCTGCAGTAAGTTATAATATATCTATAAGAGAGCCTCTGAAGTAAGAGAACGGTCTATGACGTGGGTGAAACGAGTTCAAATCCCCAAATCTTTTCTCCTTGGCAGGTCACCATTTTTTTATCTCCCTGTGCCCCAGGCACCAACATTACATTGTAAGTTCTTCAGGGCAGGGACAAACTGTGCGTGCAAAATTCTATGTACAGCACTGCGTATACTGTCAGAGGATCAGCCTAATATAGGACAAAATGACAGTGTGTTGAATAACTTAAAGGGTCAATCCCATGGAGAAACAAAATGGCCTAATGACCGTGATCCCCCAGAAATGAAAGTGGCGGGGGACCAGGAAAGATGAGACCCAAGAGTGTTTTTTTTGGGGGTGGAGGGGTTCCTCTACCGTGGGGGGGTTCCTCTACTGTGGGGCCAGTTTTACAGGCTCTTGCTTGGCATAGGAGACCTGGGCACAGAGTAGGGACAATCAGCCCCATTCGCCATCAGTTCTATATTTGTAAGGTAACAAGATGTTGCAGTGATGGCTGCACCCTTATCTTAACCAGAATGAATGTCCACACCTTTTGGCTCCTTAATGACAGATGGCCGTTTAGAGGCAGGGTGTGGTGGTGTGAAAGGGACAGGTGGTGCTGCCTGTCACCATCCACTGCACCCTCCAGTTCATAGGGAGATCTCCCTGTCTCTCCCCCCAGCCCTTGTCGACCCAATACTGGATGAAGCTTCCCCAAGCATCTCCTGGGTACTGCGGTTGCAGCCTCTTCTCCTCGTTGCTCCAACAAATGTTCTGCTTTTATTCTGCCATCTTACTTTTGGTCGTCGTCTTGGTCTTTTAATCTCTCTTGGAATCCAGTGGAGTACCATCTTTATCCAACGATGGTCATTTCTTCTTGTGATATGTCTGGCCCATTTGCCATTTTAACCTCTTCACCTTTGTGATGGTGACAGACTTTTGTTTGGTTTCAATCCATTCATTATTGCTCCTTTTCGGGTAGTGCCCAGCATGCATCTCTCCATACTTCTTTGTATTGTCTAAAGCTTCTGGATTATCTTCGCATTTAGGGTCCAAGTTTCACATCCATAATTTGAGGACGGCTGAACACACTGGTTGAACACTTCCCTCGTGAGACACTGTGGAAGGTTCACTCAAGGCAATCTTTTAGTTCTTGCAAATGCCCCCATCCCATCTTCATTCTCCTATTGATTTCAAGGGGAAGAGCCTCTCACTGAAGAGAGAGGAAGCAGCGGGCACTGCAGGGCAAAAAGACTGCAAAGGCTGGACTGCGCAAAATAGAAATGCTTTATTAAACCATTAGCAAACGAGGTTTAATAAAGCTTTTTATCCTTGTTTGCTAATGTTTAATAAAGCATTTTCTATTTTTGCGCAGTCCCGCCTTTGCAGTCTTTTTGCCCTGCAGTGCCCGCTGCTTCCTCTCCAGTGAGAGGCTCTTCCCCTTGGATAACTACACAGCTTGCAGCACGCTGATCCGGACGCAGTCAAAGCCGCAGTAAGTGAATCCCATTACTTTTACTGCCGGAGCCTCCCCAGGTGGATTGCCGTATATGTGGTTTAGTGAAGGGGTCCGGTGCCGGTCGAGAGACCCCTCCCCCCGGTCATCCCTATTTCATCTATACTACACCGCTAGGCTTTTCCCCACACTAGGGGTTATCATTGGATTTGGCTTTATTTGTTTCACTGCTTATTTCTCTTGACTTCACTATCCGGAACATTGGCATATTTGAAACTACACATGTAGTGGGACTTTACTCTGTAGCACCCGTCATCGGGAGTGATTATTCACCTCCATTTTCCCTCTAGTCCTATTGATTTCATTCAAAAGGTTCCCATCCAGTTACTTGCTGACCAAGGTAGACACAGCATTCAACTTCTAGTTCTATTCCATTTATTTAGATCTTTGCGGACTTGACACACTTGAAACGTCACGTTGGTCTTGCTGAGGTACATATGGAGGCCCACCTTCTTGCTTTCTTCAGCGAGTTCTCCAATTTGTTGCTGGAAGTTTTCTGGAGTTGCGGTAAAAATAACACTGCCATCTGCAAATCGTAGGCGACTCAAATATTCATTGTTGAATTAGATTTTCTGGACAGTCTAATGTCTTGAACAATTCTTCAAGTGTTGCTGTGAAAATCTTTGGTGACACGGTGTCTCCCTGCCGCACTCCTTTGCTGATCTTTATCTTGCTTGTAGCTTCATGAAATCTAATGGTTGGTGTTGCATTCTCATAAATGTTCTTTATAATATAAACGTACACTTCAACACTTTGTTGTCTTAATGCATCTAGGTGCATGAGGTGTCGACCGAAATCAAATGCTTTTTTTGTAATCTACGAATCCTAACCTGAGTGGTAGATCGTATTCATGACTTTGAGAAATCACTTAATGTACTACTTGGATGTGGTCCATTGTGTTGTATCTACTGCAAAATCCCACTTGTTCTCTAGGCTGAGTAAAGTCACGGGTCTGTTGCAGCCTGTTAGTGAGTATCCTTGTAAAAATCTTGTTACTGATTGGAAGTAGACTTATTTTGGTCTATAGTTCTTGAGGGCTTCTTTGTCTCCTTTCTTATGGATGAGGATAACTATGGCATTAAGATTTTTTTTTTACTTCTTCCCCAGCTTCTTTCAAGATTTAGGTTGTAATTCCATCTACCCCGGGAGCCTTCCCATTCTTCGTGGATTTTATTGCTTTTGCAACTTCTTCTGGAAGGACGGATGGTAACCTTTTTTATTGGTGATTTCTTCTCACTTGTCCTCTGCTGCCCTGTTATTTCTGTGTTTGCGTTCAATTTCATGTAGAAGTCCTCAACTCTTCTGATAAGTGCACAGCCTTTTATGTT
The DNA here is from genome assembly GCF_040206685.1 of Ascaphus truei. NCBI lineage: Eukaryota > Metazoa > Chordata > Amphibia > Anura > Ascaphidae > Ascaphus > Ascaphus truei. Next base: position 27,887,172 of record NC_134488.1, read on the forward strand.
GATCCATCGTTTTGTTCAGTGCAATGATTTGCTTCTTCCCAACCAAGTCGATCCCTTCATCTTCTTTAAGCTGTTGTTATCTTCAATTGTCTTTCTTCCCCATGTCACAGTTACATTCTCTTACATTCTCTTACATCTTCCGTTATACAGTTGTGGGTCGTCTTGCACAGCTCTGCATGTTAAATTCTTAGTCTGGCCTCTTGGGGTTTCTTCATTTCTTGTCATCTTCTCAATAATTGTTTTGTTTCATCTGAATATATCTATATATATATATCTATACTAGCTGATATACCCGGCGTTGCCCGGAGGCCGTGAGGGGGGGGCATGAAAGGCAGGGGGGGCGTGAAAGGCAGGGGGGGGGCGTGAAAGGCAGGGGGGGGCGTGAAAAGGGGGGGGGGGCGCCCGGAAGGCCGTGAGGGGGGGCGTGAAAGGCAGGGGGGGCGTGAAAGGCAGGGGGGGCGTGAAAGGCAGGGGGGGGGGCGTGAAAGGCAAGGGGGGGGCGTGAAAGGCAGGGGGGGGGGGCGTGAAAGGCAGGGGGGGGCGTGAAAGGCAGGGGGGGGGGCGTGAAAGGCAGGGGGGGGCGTGAAAGGCAGGGGGGGGGGCGTGAAAGGCAGGGGGGGGCGTGAAAGGCGGGGGGTGGTGAAAGCGC
>NC_134488.1:27892820-27894576 GCF_040206685.1 Ascaphus truei
CACGTACACACGCACCCCCCTGACTTCTCTATCGTAATATGGCTCCTCAGATCATTGAGCTATATTCATTGTTGGGAAACATTGCTCTTAAAAATGTTTTCCAAGAATGAATTTTATAACTCGCCCCTGTTCGTTATCGAATCATTTTGCCTGTATCGCACCGACGAGAGGTTCCTGGGAAATGGCTCTCACACGGACCACTGATTTGATTGTAGCATTTTGGTGGCTTATCCCTCCCTCATCAATAGGGCCAGAAGTGCACTGTTAACAAGGCATTAACTTCCAATAACGTCAGTGGAAGTTACTTAAGCGTTAACCGTTGGGCCTCCATTGAATATGTGAGAAGCAGCGACATGTATTTCCCCGCCCCCCCTCCCCCCCTTTAATTTTGGCACTTGGAGAAGCCGTCTCTCGTGTCAGCGCATCCAGCCATATTTTAATTACTTCTGCTCCGTGTGCACCAGCTTATGATTTTGGGGAGTGGTTAAAGGGCGATAAGGAGGAATTACCCAACAGACCTGTTATAATAAGTCAGTCGCAATCTTTTAACCTGATTTTCTTCCCGTTTGCTGCACATCAGAAGTCTGTGTTTCTATGTAAACATAACTACCCACCCACCACCCCCATAACTACCCACCCACCACCCCCATAACTACCCACCCACCCCCGTAACTACCCACCCACCCCCATAACTACCTGCGTTCAATGCAAGATCCTTGACTACAAGATTCGTACATAGAGTGCAGTCTCGAGCCACAATTCCCAGTTCCAGTTGCACTTCTTGGAATGTGCTGGATTTTGGCAAAGCCAGCGGGACACGGCTTTAATCCACTCTCCAAGTGACTTGGGAGCGACAGGAAAGAGGTGTGGTTAGAATGGGTGCTAGCCTCGACTGGTACACATGGCATTTGAGAGTTGCAGTACCCTGTCGCAATGAATTCTGGGGCTTGGCAATGATTGGGTGTTAGAACCTCTAACTTCTGATGACTTTGGGGAAGTCGCTTACCTGACTCTCTCTGGTCTATGTACTTCAATCCATTTTGGAGATATGCGCCTCCTGGCGTCAGTGTATCAAGGTGTTTGTTCCAGTTTGTGTCCCAGGTGCCTCTGCCTGTGATGTTGGGGAGTTTGCATGATGCACAGATTATAAGGAGATGGATAACATGTGTGCCTTTGTGTGTCAATGTTATTTCCCTTCAATCTGCGTCACAACACCTGCCACGTCTGAGGTAGAAATCCACGCTGGGCGTGAAACTGGCCGCTAAGTTGCATATAGCACGTCGGGGAGCACAAAATGGAACCGTGCATTGAATAACGTTTTCTTCCATGCGATACCTAGAACCCTCTTCCATGCGATACCTAGAACCCGGTGTTTTCTGTGGAGGACAGAGGCAGGTTCCAAGATGTCATCTTTCAAGGACCAAATGGGTTGTAAGCCAAAAAAATGTGCATTTTTTAATGGAAGTGCAGATTTTTTATCATTGACGTCTTGAGACGCTGATACTAAAGATCAGTGGGACGGACTCCATATCCATTAATCTCCCGAAACCCAGTGAGAGTTGACATGTCTGCAGGGTGCCTATGAGGAATGTTTCTTATCTGCTCTTCCCTACACCACTGCTGCATGCCATGGATCCCTGAGAGAAATACATCATAAATCATAGCCCAATAATATCTCACGCGGGGAACTAGTCAAACACAGGCTATGCAAAGTATATATTTATACATACGTTCTTCATTTGTTTATTAACAATCA
>NC_134488.1:27894776-28012276 GCF_040206685.1 Ascaphus truei
CATCTCACCTATGTAGTAGCAGCCACCTGGGCATTTCATGCACATGATGAGGTACACGACATTGCTGGAGGAACAGGTTAATCTTCCTCTGATTTTGTACTCCAGATTCCTGTGTGGTATTTGTATTGTGCCCGCTGTGTGGAGCATTGCGCAGGTTTTGCATCTTGCGTCCTGACATGGTCTTGTCCCGCATTCAGTTGTACTGTTGAATACTTTACTCCTCACCATAATTTTCTTGAGATTATGGGGTTGTCTGTATGATAATAAGGGTGTTTCAGGGAAGACCTGTTGCAGTCTTGTATCTTCCTGGAGAATGGGTTGTAGTTCCCTGGCGATCTTGTGTAGGGCTTCTAGGTGTGGGTTATATGTGACCACCAAAGGTACCCTGTCACTTGTCTCTTTCTGTCTGTATTCAAGGAGATCACTTCTTGGTATTCTGGTGGCTTTGTGGATTTGCTGGTCTACAATTCTGTGGTTATATCCACTGTTTATGAAATCCGATCTCAAGACTGTAATCCGCTGGCTTCTGTCTGCTGTGTCGGAGCATATCCGGTTGTATCGTATAGCTTGACTGTAGATGGTTGCATGCTTAGTGTATGTCGGGTGGCAGCTGTTGTCCCTCAAATAGCTGTCTGTCTGTAGGTTTGCGGTATACAGAAGTCTGTAGTTGGTTGTTCTTTATAGTAATGGTGGTGTCTAGGAAGTATACTTCGTCTGGGGAATGGGTGAGTTTGAGGTTGATGGTCGGGTGGAACGTATTGAAGTTCTCATGGAACTGTAGGAGGTCCTGTTAACCAGAGGTTCAAATTGAGAGGATGTCATCGATGTAGCGAAGGTATGTAAGGGATTTCAAGTGACAGGTGGAAAGAAAGTCACTTTCCAGTTTTGCGCAGAACAGATTGGCATACTGTGGCGCCATCCGAGTGCCCATAGCGGTCCCGGTTGTCTGAAGGTATATGTCATTTCCAAATGTCAAGTAGTTATGGGTCAGAATAAATTCGATGCATTTAGTCACTGTCTCTGTGAGTGGCTCCTCCGGTCCCAGAAAGTATCTGCAGGCTGAAATTCCATCTTCGTGGAGATGTTTGTGCAAAGTGACTCTAAATCCATGGTTGCTAGTAGTGTTCCTGTTGGGAGGGGGCCAATGGCATTAAGTTTGTTAAGCATGTCGGTGGTATCCTGGATATAGCTGGGTGTGTTCCTGACAAATGCCTTCCACCCAGCCAGAAATGTTCTCAGTCAGTGTGCCAGATCCAGAGATAATAGGGTGCCCAGGGTTACCCTTTTTGTGAATTTTAGGGAGCATGTAGAATGTGCCAGGTTTTGGGTTAGCTGGTATCAGGTCCAGAATTTGTTCTCTTGTGTGGGTCGGGAGTGTTTTAATGATCCTGTTGCGTTCTCTCATGTATTTTTGTGTTGGATCCTCCTGCAGTTGGGTGTAGTACTTTGAATCAGAGAGTTGCCTGTGTGCTTCCCGCAGGTAGTCTGTGGTGTTCATTATGACCACTGCTCCTCCCTTGTCCGCAGGTTTGATTGTTATGTTGTGGTTGGCCTTTAGCGATTCTATGGCTCTCCTCTCCATCAGTGTCAGATTATATGTTTGTTTCCTTACTTTGTCCAGGATTGTGGTTTTGGCTCTGTCTGAAGCTTTCAATGTACCGGTCCAGTTTGGGGTTGCGCCCCCAGTTTGTGGAATCCAGTTGGATTTTTGCTTCTCCCTGCTCATGTGCAGTGGCTCTCCTTCTGCTGTGCTGGCATGATCTTGGTCGTGTCTGCCATGGAATAACTCCTTAAGAAGCAGTCTTCTGAAGAATTCTTCCAGGTCACTGCACAGCTCAACCTTGTCCATAGGCTTGGCAGGGCAGAGTGTGAGACCCTTTGATTATATATAAATGAGTTCTTCAGTATTAGGTGATACCTTTTTTTTATTTGGACTAACAATTTGTCATAGGACAAGTTTTCGAGAGTTCTCCTCTCTTCCTCAGGTCAGCAATACTGATATACAAAGGTTTATCTATCTTATCGATATACCATCTCAGAACTCTGTATAAAGTAACAATTTATGTATCATATATTTAAATAATGTACATTAATCTTTACAAAAAGGCAGAGGATGACGTATTTGATCTCCAAGATAAAATAATCCAGCCAAAACGTATTGGCTCTATATACCTCCCAATTACCAATTCTGCTGGGGTAGCTTCTAAAATGATTGTGTATTAGAATGCATGCATGTTTGAGCCTTCGTATATATGCACGTGAGTGTATTATGACTTTCCATTATAGCCCTATAGTGGTCTCCTACAATCTGTTTCCCCCCATAAATAGTAAATAATAGTACCTAATATATCCTACTTTATAATTGCTTAGTAGCGTATATGTATGGCTCTAGCTTCCATGCACACTTTATATTCACTGAGTAAAGACCCTGACTCTCTAAACGATGACAGGGAGTTAGACACCAGGATTTGAACCAGGTTCCCCTGATTCTGCTCCTTGTGACCTTGGGCACGTCACTTTATCTCCCTGTGCCTCGTGCACTGAAAACTTGGCTTGTACGCTCACCTGGGCAGGGGCTGTGTCTGCAACATTCCAATGTGTTGTGTAGCGCGCCCTGTGCTGTCATTGTGAAGGGTTTTGAAAGTAGTTATATACTCTATAATTTACTCGTTTCTGACTTGTTGAACCCATTCGATATGCTTCAGGTCGACCACAATGAGCGTCTATGTACAAGGCAGGTAAAGTACACATAATAACAACACATGGATAACTTTGAAGGCGGCGACGCCAAATGTAGCTATTTATTGACATATATGGTGATGACTTTTCTATATTCGTGGCCAAAGTACATTTAAAAATCATACACCGCTCTCTCCGCATACAAAAATGCCAAACCTAAACCTACAGCTGTGTGTATATGTATATGTGTGTGTGATGCTTTTCTTACATGTTGCTCCTTGTTGTTTTAGGTTAAGATGGTCTCTGGATGTCCTACACACTGCACTCATCAAGAAGAAATAGGATAGTTCTTGGCAACCGCAGCTATCTGGGAAGCCGGCATAGACACCGGCGCCGGTACGGACTCTTGTCTAAGCCACTGGTAAAGCGAAATGGAGCACTCGAGTCGCCACTTGCGATTTAAGGTCCAGAGCCTCGGTCGCCGTCTGGATGATCTGGAGGAAGCGACGAGGAACCTTCAGAAGGCGGAGGACGAAATTCTGGATCTTCAAGACAAAATTATCCAGGCGGAAGGGAGCAACTCGAGCCTGCTTGCAGACGTTGAGGCTTTGAGAAAGAGAGTGCTGAAGATTGAAGGAAAGGACGAAGAAGTGAAGAAGGCGGAAGATCTGTGTAGGCTGCTGAAGGAAAAACTGGAAAACGAGGAGAATGTGACCAGAGAACTCCGATCGGAAATCGAGCAACTCCAGAAAAGGATGTCCGAGCTGGAGAAGTTAGAGGAGACTTTTTGCAAGAGCAAGAATGATTGCACTCAGCTGTGTCTCAGCTTAAATGAAGAAAAGAACTTGTCTAAAAAGTTATCTACTGAACTGGAAATACTTCGGACCAGAGTTAAAGAACTGGAAGCATCTGAAAGCAAACTGGATAAAGCGGAACAATTTTTAGAGGGTGAACTGGAAAAAATCAAGTCTTTGACCTTAACCTTTGTTAATGAAAGAAAATGTTCTCTGGAAAAGGAAAAGCAGAATGAGAAATTGATTCTAGAGCTCAAGCAACAACTGGAATTAAAAGCGAAAATCAACACGGGAGACCAAAGTAGAAATGAATCCAACCTTTTGGAGCGATCGTCCGATCACGTGGGACTGAATAACCTGAGGATTGAAGATGACTTGCCTTCTAGACTGTCACGCAAAGTGGGGTTCAACTACATGAAGCAGTCGGAGAATCAACCAAGTAGCAAATCCGAATATGAGAAAAACAAGAATCAAGAGGACAACAAAATCAAAGATTTGCACCAAGAAATAGAGAAGCTGAAGAATCAGATTAAACATTTTGAGTGCATAGAAGAAGAGTTGAAACTATGTAAGGAGAATAACCGGGAGCTACAAGACACCTGCTTCAGTGAACATAGTAAAAGCAAGCAGCTGGCCGATGAGGTGGAGACATTAAAAAGCCAAGCGAAACCACATCAAAAAGTGGAAAATGGAGACGTTGGGGAAGAAATAAATTTACACGGTAGACTTAACGAGAGAACAAGATATAAAGGCGTATCGGCTGAGCCAACAAAATACGCCTCCCGGGATGCATCTCAACTGTTGAGGAGCGAACGGCCTCGTCACAGAGACCCTGATTCTCTGTATAAGAGACAATTGTCCAACCCCAGTAGCAGGAAAACTGGAAAATCTGCGGTGTTGGACACCACTATCGGCAGTGTACGGAAACTAGAAGACAGGTCGTCGGCGGTTGCTTCGTATTTATCAAGTGCAAAAGATTTTGTAGCTGGGCAGACTGACAATAAAAAGTCTGTCCTCAGCCGCTACCCGCCGGCCGCCCAAGAACAAAAGGCATGGAAAGGGTCCTCGGCGAAAAAAATCGAAAAGCCGGCACAGCTATTTGGGGAAGACTATTCTGCAAAGGTGCATCAACCTGTTGAAACCTCAAGAAAAGGAGAGGTCTCGGTTTCCACAAAAGAAAAAGAGGTTAAGGCGAATCCCTCTGATGCCAACTCGGAAATCAAAGTTAACGCTGCTCCTCAGGAAGATGTGGAGTTGGTAGGAAACTGCTCGTCCTCTTCGATATCTAACACGCAGCCAAACAATGCTGTGTCAGCGGCGGCCACTGCTCCGGATCATCCTTGCACAAACATTTTGGAAGACTACTCCAAAACTGCTGTAAACTCAGATGAAAGTGAAGTAAAGGAGACCACCTCCCAGGACAGCCGGTCTTCCAGATACACTCATTTTTCAGGTAGCCAAGATAGCATCACAAGATCTTCCATTATTGAGCAAACCACAAAACCGGCCATGCCAAGTAAAGATGAAATAGATCCACTCGGCCAACCAGATTCAGATTCAAAAAGACTTTACACTAGTAGAGACAAAGCGAGATTTAAGTCCTCCACCAAACCGCTCATTCCTGAAAAACCGCACATTGTAGAAGCAACGGACCATACAGAAGGGGAGAGAAGGAATATTACTTCAGGACTTCAGACTAAAAGACATTCCAGTCCTAGAGATAAACCAAGATTCCGAGGTGATAATAGAACATCTAATTTTGAAAACGACAATTATGGGATTCAACGAGAGTGGGTATCTGAGAAATCCAGAAAAGTGTCATCCGATAGTCTAGAAAACATGGATCTTGGTTCTCACGTTGAAATAAGGACGAGATCGTGTAGTCCAAGGGAAGCTTTGCAATCCACGGTCGTCATTAAGCCGGTCATCGTTGAAAAAGATATGAAAGAAGTTATGGGTGGTTACAGAGCAAGATCCAGCTCAGAATTAAGCAAATCTCCGTTACACACAGTGTCAAACAAAGTGATGAGCAGTATAACAATATATCCATCCGAAGCAACACCTGTGCGATCTAGTACAGAGGAACCAAGAGAAAGACATACGTCAACCAGTAACATTAGACTATCTGCCAAGGATCAATCCTCGCCGACCAACATGAGCCTTCCATTTGAAATATCGATAAACAAAAGTGATATGTCGTTGAAGCGAACCGATGCAAACGATGACTTAGATCTTGAAGAGAAGGCCAAGGCTTCCAACACTAGCGCTGCCAAAAAGCTGGAGGAGGAGGTGACGATGAGTGACAACCATACGGATGTGGGACCTCTGAGCTGGAAAAGTCACACTGCTGTAGACACTAATCATACAGACGATAGACCGGTCACGGTGAGAAGTTGGAGGAGGAAGGGTGTGTTGGGTTCCACTGAGGAATTAGATATTCTAACTGACAAAAAAGATGGTTCTATCGATGCCAAGTATATACACACATCATTTTTGGATGAGAAGAGGCCGGTGAGATTACGTTTGCGTGAACAGTATTTAAGAAAGACGAGTACTATAGTAGACAATTGTAGTCCGCCTGAATTTGTTTCCAGAAGAAGTCAAAGCAGCTTAAGTGCGTCGGAGATTATATCACGGAGAAGCCTTTTCAGTGACCCCTTTCTCTCTTCGGGATTTGCGTCCTGGAATCGCACGACCTTGGAGGTATGTAACGGTTATAAATGTAATATTCACTGGCGATGTATATTCTGTGTTTTAAGTACCAATTAAATAGTGGGACTGTGGCTGAATTCAGGCGAGCTTATTCCCTTTACAGATCCCGTCCCACGCAGCCTATCGAAAAAAGTTGGTAATAAGAATGTACATAACCTATATTTGCCCCTTGATTTTGTGATCCCCTGATCCCCCGATCCCCTGATTCCCCTGATCCCTGCTATATCATTAGTTGGACAAAATACCCTTTAAAGAGGCAGTGCAAGCTGGCCGTTTTTTTCTTTTCTTTTTAACATAAGATTGAAGCAGGTGGTCTCCTGAGCTGAACCCCATTAATTTCCCCTCTGGGGACCCCCTGTTCCCGGAGATGCCTCCATAGGGGTTGCCAGTAGCCGCTCCTGTTGGCTAGCAGGGGGGGATGTAATGGTGGAGTTGGAAAACTCCTGCGGACCAATAGGAAGGCGTGACGTCATCAGGTCAGGCTTCCTATTGGCCGGCGTGACGCGGGTGCTTTAAACTTTGCCGCGATCCTGACACCCCTTTTTGGAGGTCTGTATCTCGGGAAGCAGAGAGTCCCCTGAGCTGACATTAATGGGGCTTGGGTTCGGAGACCCCCTGCTTCAAACCTATGTAAAAAAAAAAAATCTCATGAATTGCTCCTTTTAACCCCAACCTGTATGTCCTGTGTGGTGAAATGTTTCTTTTTAATCACCATAACACAATTGTGTACCTTTACAATCACATGACTCACAGTCTGTACCATAAAGTGTGTCATTTGCAGCCACTAGGGGTGTGGCACGTCCCCTGGTCGTCATACATCCTGCAGCCTTCTCTCCGTCACCCGTTCTTGAGGCAGTGATTCATCGTCTTTGGGAATTCCCTCTCCCTGAGAATTAATATGCTACAATTTGAACTAATGAGCCTCTGCTAATTCCTCTTCTAATTATAGAACTGACCCTCTAGATCAGGGGTCTCAAACTCGGTCCCCATGGGCCACCAACAGGCTTTTATTTGGTGGCTCTTGAGGACTGAGTTTGAGACCCCTGATCTAGATAATATTATTGAGCCCTCTGAAAGATGCTTTAAAAAATGTCCTATAGATATCTTTACCCCATTTGATACAATGGGAACCCGTGCAGTTGAACTGCAGCACTCCAAGCTATAGGCCCTCCCTAGTCCCTGAGATTAAAAATAGTCCCTAGTCCCTTTACATTATTGAATTTTAAAGCAGCAATCACCCCCACCCCCCACCCCCAGAAGCCTGTATGAGTTAAACTGCTAGTGTTAAAAAAAACCTCTCTCACTCTCACCGTTTCTGAGCAGGAGAGCCGTGATAGATTTTGTTTCCACTGTACATTTGTACAAATATCAAACCTCGGTGTCAAGACCCTTTCTCTCTCCTCACTCACACACACACTCACTCTCACACACACACTCACTCTCACACACACACACACACTCTCTCACACACACACACACTCTCTCACACTCTCTCTCTCACACTCTCTCTCTCACACTCTCTCTCTCACACACTCTCTCTCACACACTCTCTCTCACACACTCTCTCTCTCACACACACACACACACACACACACTCTCTCACTCACACACACACTCTCTCTCGCACTCTCTCACTCTGTCGTGCACTCTCTCGCGCGCGCACTCACCCTCGCTCGCGCGCTCACTCTCGCACACACACTTTGATTGCATCTTAAAAATGGCTCTGTGTCTCATCTCTTCTTTCATTCTTCCCAGGATTTCGATACCTTGGATATTCGCAGCTCCAGACGGAAGCAGCTTGGGTCTGACAGACTCGCTAAAACAGACTCGGCAGCGAGGAAGCAGTCAGCTAAGCTGGGACTCGATCGGCAGCACCCAAGAAGCATGGCGGAGGAGCAGCATTAACCTGCCGGGAAATAAGGGAATCTGGGTGAGTGGGATTTAAAGTTGTCCGTCTGGATACAAGGGACATGGGAACACGTCAATAAATACAAGTATTATTACAAAGTAAATGAACAATACAATATAAAAACATACAATGAGTTCTGCACTCACGCATTTACTGGGCGGCGATGTATGCTACTTTTGTCATTCAGTTTGAATCACACACCCATAGTACTGCACTATGGAATATGTTGGTGCAATATCGACCAACGACAGTCAATTATTTAAATTGTCTCTTTGACGTCCATTATTTTTACATAAATCTGTCATTCTGTCTCTCTTTTTCCGATTTTCTAAAACTATTTTGGGGCACAGACCCATTTTTTTATTAGAAAGATGTTTACCGCATGTATCCCAGGGGTGGCCAACGGCAGTCCGCAAGGGCAACCCCACAGGTCAGGTTTCAAGGATATCCCTGCTTCAGCACAGGTGGCTCAATTGGCTCTGATTGAGCCACCTGTGCTGAAGCTGCGATATCCTTGAAACCTGACCTGTGGTGGGGTTTGGAGGACTGGTTTTAAGGATATCCCTGCTTCAGCACACCCCATCAAAATCCTGACTTCTGCCAGCCACTCATTGTTTCATTGCGGTTAGCAGGCCACTCCGAAACCGGACAGGTTATTCAGCATTTTTACCATAGCTCCTTCTTTTGTGAGCAATCCTAATGAAATGGGGCCCTTCTGTCTCGCGGCTACATAATGCCAGTATTGGCTTCCAGGCACTTCATCGTGCGGTCAAATCCCTTATCCCTTTCGATGATCAATGCAAAAAACGATTTGTTATATTTATGGCGTTATTAAAAGCCTAACGGGGGTTTTAAGGCAGCAATCTGTGCTTATCGTTTCTTTTCGGGGGGGGAGGGTGTCCTCCCCCCCCCATATTCCAGAGATATAACTAGTTTAAAGTCCACCAGGCAACACTTTCCAGTGCAGACAATATGGCCGCAAGGTTCAGCTTCGCTATGGCGGTCGCCACAAATCTGCGACGCCGTCGGGGGGGTGGGGGGGTGGGGGGGTGGTGACGTATTAGTAGTTTGTTTTTTATTACACGCCGGCATTAAAACTGGGAAAAATACCGGGAACAGGGGGCTGTGAATCCGCCCTGGTTTAGGGTACAGTCCCACATAGCAGCCAACAAATCGGAACACTTTGTCCGTGTAATCCGCTTCTCTGGAAAGATTTCAATCTTCCTTTAAAATAAAAGTTTGACGTATGTGTTTCCCCCCCCCCCCCCGCCCCACTGTGCAAAACAGGCACATCTTTGGGGCGGGGTCCGTGTAATTCTAATCTTACCTGGTATGTTGTTGTTCTTCACCTTTGTCTTGGGTTGATGATAGTGTCCACGTAATTACTTAAAACGACTAAAGCGAGACCCTGTAGAAGAACTATTTGCCTGTTTGTCAGGCGGGCTCTGTACAGCGAACACTGCTGCTTGTTGCCTGGATAACAAAACCTGCGCCCAGTGCATAGCTGGACGCTCTGGCAATGATGGGGTTAATGGTACCCCTTGCCATTTTTATAACCGCCGACCCCTAATGCCAGCGACCAAAGGAAGCCCTTATATAACACACCTGCTCTGGCACAAATTCACTCATTCAAACAGATGCACATAGACATCGATTCCACGACACACCTGACACACACACACACACACGTGACACGCACACACGTGACAGGCACACACACACGTGGCAGGCGCACACACACGTGGCAGGCACACACCCACACGTGACAGGCACACACCCACACGTGACAGGCACACACCCACACGTGACAGGCACACACACACGTGACAGGCACACACACACACGTGACAGGCACACACACACACGTGACAGGCACACACACACACGTGACAGGCACGCACACACACACGTGACAGGCACACACACACGTGACAGACACACACACACACGTGACAGGCACACACACACACACACGTGACAGGCACACACGCACACACACACACGTGACGCACGCACACACACGTGACGCGCGCACACACGTGACGCGCGCACACACACGTGACGCGCGCACACACACGTGACGCACACGCACACGTGATGCACACGCACACGTGACGCACGCACACGTGGCACGCGCATACGTGACACGCGCGTACGTGACACACACGTACGTGACACACACGTACGTGACACACACGTACGTGACACACACGTACGTGACACACACGTACGTGACACACACACTACACACATTACACTCTCTTATACTGTTCGCTTAGGTAGTCTAAACATAAATACTGACTAGCACAGATTTGCACGTGCACACAAATATATATTGCTTATATTTGCTTCCGGATAAAGTTCCTTGCCCAAGGGAATCGGCCGACACCGGGCAAATCGCTCTGTGTTGATTCCCGGAGCCTTTCCATTTCTCCAGGTGTCTGAGCCTTGTACTCGCATGTCCAGTAACTCGGTCTAACTGAAGTATATGTATCTCTAGTTGTAGGATTACGGTGAAAAGACCTGAAGCCACAGACCTTCCAAACTCAACACTCCATTGAAAAGCTGAAAGGACCACATCTGCCTGCTGGATGCCCCCTCCACGCCCTGCTCCTTCCTTCCCAACGTTTCACGGACCTCATACACCTTGTATAGTTTTTCTATCCTATATTCCTTGGCTTTACTAGTATATATTTTCTGCAAATGCAAGGGATCCAACTGCATGAACGTCTCTCAGGGTAACCAGACATGAGCCCACGTATTGTAACTGTATATAACGATTATCATTATTGAGATTTGGCTCTTAGGGTATATATAGATTTTTTTTATATATATGAACGAACAAATTGCATGGGCACTGCTTCAAAAAATGCGTAGGTACTAAAAGTACATTGTTTTTTTTGTTTTTTTTTTAAACCTGCTTTAACTTATAAAGGACTCAAGGCGCCATTTTGGAATGTTGAGACCGGCAAATATTCTTTGCCGCGGGGTCTTGTTGATATTCCGCATGTATCATTGTATAGAAAAGAATGAACTGTCCTTTCTTCCAGGGCCTGCAAATGTATGTACATGTAAATAGGGGTAAATAAGGCTCTGTGGGGGATAAGCATGTGAAAAATACTATTTTAAAGAGCTTTGCTTTCAGCTGTTTTTTATTATTTTTTTTTTTTTTTAAAAACCTTTTTCCGGCTCACAAAACGTGAAGCCGCGTGATCATAATCATTGTTTTTGGGATTTTTTTTTAGTTCGCAAAACATATTTTACACCTTTTTGTTTTATAACCTCCATTTTTATTTAAACTCGGTCACCATTTACATTAGACTACTGAATAAAATTAATGGGACTTATGTATCAAGCTCAGAAAACATTACTGCTAATAAACTGACACTACAGTTGGATGGCCATTTATGGCTGATAATGGCTTTTACACGCTATTATTCTACACTATAATCCCCTTTTGAACATCTCTCTCTGGGTCAATATATCAAACTATTTTGCACCTTTTTTTTTTCTCGTCTTCACGCCGGCGCGTCCCGTCCATGTGGAATCCCGGAGGAATTTTTTTCCGTACTATATTAAATGGCGATTAACATCGATTATTTATGCATCTACAGCGGTCATTTTCTACCCTTTTTTTTATTATTATTATTATTGATAAAGAAAAATGATGCAGGTTTCACCGCAATCAGTTCTTGTGGATATGTACGGAAGCAGAAAGCGGACGCGCTCGGTGTGCAGCAAAACGCTGTTATGCGGCGGTTGACGCATTACATCTTTTAATGCCTTCATATTTAATTTAATTGTACTATATACACACGCCGACCGGTTTTTTTTTAATTATTTTTTTTTAATTATTTTTTTTTAACAGATATTCTGTGTATACATCTCTCCGCATGCAGTAAAATGGCGTTTTAACCCCTGGGCTGCCAGAGGGACCAGGAAGGCAGGTTAACGCTGCCCATAGCGTCTGACAGTGCAGGTCACTGCTACTCTAGGGCAGAGGTGGCCAACTCCAGTCCTCGAGGGCCACCAACAGGTCAGGTTTTCAGGATATGCCTGCTTCAGCGCAGGTGGCTCCCTGCTTCAGCACAGGTGGCTCAACCCGTGGCTCAGTCATTGATTGAGCCACCTATGCTGAAGCAGGGATATCCCCAATACCTGGCCTGTTGACTCCTACCTAGGTCCTGTGACGGCCCATTCCCAAGGTGTGAAACCTTGGCACCGTGTAGCAAATCTTGACCGATTTTTGCTTTTTTTTTTTTTTTTTTTTTTATTATTATTATGAAAGAAAAACGCATTCATACCAACTTTCTCTTTTAAAACCCTTTACCAAAGCCCACGCAATGGCCAACCCCGTCTCTGAAAAGTCTCTTATGCACCTTTTTTGTATGTTTATTTTATCTATATATATATATAAAAAAAAAAAAATCTGCACCTTTTTTTGTTTTGTTTTTTTTAATCTTTTTCATGAACTTTGAATCCTGAGCACAAGCAACTGTGTTTATTTTTAACATAAAAATACATTCCAACGTTTTTATTTTATTTTTTGCTCCTGCTATAAAAAGGCATAAAAGTGCACTTGTTGTGTAATACGCAGCGCGTCTGTGCTGCGTTTTGTCTTTCTTTCCTCCGGCGTAAGTGCGGATTTCATCACCCTCTCGTGATTAACCCTTTCGCAGCGAGAGGCCGGCAATAAATGGAGTAGATCTGTTTTCATGCCGCTTAGAACTCTGGCCCATTTTCTGTACACTGTGAAACGGTGCTGAGTTTCTCCGTGCTGGGGGAAGATCTCAGCTCCAGTGAAATGTCTTGCATCCAAGACCGATATAACAAATACTCCGCAGGGGCAATTGGTTCACGCCTCCACGTAAGCCAATGTAAAGGTGCAACGTCACTCCTTTTAGTGATTATACTATTTTCCAAATAAAATGACATTTAAGGCATTTTGCTATAGGTGAGAAACTGTACATAATTCCGCGCTCCTCCCTATAGAAGTTTACCAGCCTATGCTGGTAAAAAGATAGGCCTTACATATATAAAAACAAAGAACGATTCCTGCGCTCCTACCAATGGGGCTAAAAAAACTAATAATCTCATGAAAAAGGGTTTTTTGTTAAACCCTTTGGCCAAATCAAACCCTTTGGTTTAACAAAATAACCCTTTTTCATTAGATTATTTTATTTTAGCCCAATTGGTAGGAGCGCAGGAATCGTTCTTTTTATTTTGCTATAGGTAACAGACAATATATTGTATTCTGCTCACACAGCTGCAGGAAACAAAAAAATGATACCAAGGGCAGAGATTTTCAGTGCAACACATACCTAAGAAGCGGTCTTCGTAATAATTGGGTTAATTATGTGTTAATTAATTAGAGAAATCTGTTGGGCACCTGAAGAGCGCTGGTATAGAGTGTAATAGTAATACTAGATCAGTAAGAGATTATTCCAGCACACACAGCACCCCGAGAATGACCCCGTGGATAGGAAACCTTGTTTTACCAAGCGCTGCTTGATGATGTGATGTTCCAATGGTAACCCACCCAGCATGGTGAAATATGGAAACTATTTTTTATTATATGTCTGTTTTATGTCTGTATAAAATCTTGATACATTCCTTCACCCATGGATCATTTTATTTTAATCGTGGTTGTTCAGAACATTCACTATGGATCTTTTGGTAATAAACTACATATGAACCATGTCTCCATTCTGCTTTCTGTAACTTGTACAAAGCGGGGGGGGAGGGGTGAGGGGGGCGGGGAAGCCATGATAAGAGGGTACCGGACCTCCAATACCCATTTTTGGATCTTGGTGAATTCCCCTTACTTTGGTGACACTTTAAAAAAAAAAATGGGTTTGGAGCAGGGGGGTTACAATGCTGAACTGTGTTCATTTCAGCCCCGGGGACCCCCTGCTTCCCGAGATATTTACCTAGGAAAGGGGTGCTGCAGCAGCCCAGATGGGGCTATCAATATGGCGGCTTTCAATGTTCCGCATGTTACGGGCCTATAGAACAGTCGTGACATCATTCCGTGCGGCTTCCTATTTGGCCCAAGTGATGTGGGACTTTTAAACAGCGCAGATACCGGCACCACCTTTCTGAGGTAAGTATTTCAGGAAGCTGGGGTCCCCCAGAGGCTGGGGGTCCCCCAGAGCCGAAATCAATGTGGTTCAGTTCCAGAGACCCCCTGCTTCAAACCTATATATTAAAAAGAGCAAGGTGTCGCCAGGTGTGCTTCTTTATATACTGTTCTTTTTCTGTAATGTCTTCAAAGGGCAGTCCTGTATAGTGGGTTATCTTTTTCAACGGTTAATCAATATAAATGTCTTGTCTAAGATTCAGTCCCCCTTAAAAACAGGCTACCCCAAAATGTAATGTTCTTTATAAAACAATTGGTCAATTTGTTTTGTGTTTTTTAATTTTAATAGCTTACTGAAGTTATAAATAATTGTAGAAAGCAGCACAGGAAGTCGCCGTGGAGCGTGTTTGGTGATGTCAGTTAAGGTACAGGAAGTTGTAAGTGCCCCCCCACTCCCCCTGCTGTCTCCAAATGGTCCCTTGTCCTGATCACAGGAGATGACAGTCGGACAGCAGAGAGACACAGAACGCTGAACATGGCGGCACACAGAGGGAACTGTGACCTCCATTACTCAGGATGATATACATTAAATATTTTATTATTAAACGTATCGCCTTACATGAAAACATGTTTAATCTAAATTAACCTCTAGACAGTGCTAGAGTCCTATAAACGCCATCTTTTATAACCACAATCCTTGCTCCCTCTTATAATTAGGTTTTCACGCACACCAAGCAAGTTTATTTAAGCCTTCGACTCCATATCTTTCATTTGGACGGTTTAGGCGAGGGCTCCCCAATTTCGGGCTGTCTGGGCAACATTCCCATACGTTGTGATTAAAAGAAATCTGGACACCCTGACCTGTTTCTCTCGAGGAAATGACCTTTGAGAGCCCTTATATTGAACGCTTCCGTGGCATTCTGCAATTACAGAACGCAATAACGCCTCCAAGATGCAGGACATAGAGACAACAGCTGTTCGGCAGAAATCTTGCGGAGAACATCTAAGGCAGGTCTGGTACTCGGGAACATACAATATCTCTCACCGCTGCTCCCGGAGCAAAGGCCACAAGCCTCGTACGTCCGTCTCTCACAGCCACGATTATAAGATTCCGTCGGCTTGCGGTTTTTCCGTCAGGCGCGCGGATTTATATCCTATCGTCTCCTCCCGGGAGAGAGGTGTAAATCTCACCGAATCCATGCGACAGGCAGGCCCTGGAAATTCAAAGCGGCGGCGCACACTACCATAGTTGGCGCCCTGCCGCTGTGAATTATGGGGAGCGGTTTCCTAGAGCTTGGCCGTTATTACAGCCGAACACAGATTTTGCAACCCAGAATTCCGAGCGCGTGGCAAGAAGAGCAGGCACACGGGAGAGACGTGGCGGGATTTGAATGCAGAGGTAAGACCACCTACTGCAACACCAACACCCCCCCCCCCCCCCCGCCACTAGCTCTTGTGAGATAGCACTGCTTTGTAAATATGGACCGCAATTCTTAAAGTAACACACTTATTTGTCTTTTGCGGGCTGCAAATAAGTATTTTCTTCAGGTCTGCTCACTCCAGGCTTTTCAGCTACTTGTAAGCAAATGAGTGATTTTAGCGCTCGAGCGCTGGATCCATAACTTTATACACGAAGTACAATTGTATGAACAGAGGCACAGTGCTGGGGGCTAGTAGACTCTCAATAAGATATAAAGTCCTAAGAGACCAATATTCCCTGAAGGTTGGGGTTAGTGGGTTGAAGACCACTCCTCAAAACCTCGTTAGGATAGTCCCTGGGCTAATATTGGCACATGAGGTTCATCTAGTAATATTTTTGTTTATCAGCTACTTGTGTTTATGTTTTAATAATAGTATTTTAATTACTTTTACAAGTAAAGGACAATAGGAATCTAACTCTTTACCTGTAGATTCGGGGATTGACAAAGTCTTATCATCCAAGGAGATTAGATAGAAATGGTTAAAAAAAAAAAACCCAACCCAAATAATATTTTTCAGTAAAAAGTTAAGAAAAAAATAGTTATACTTGTTTGATTTATTTAGAAAAGGGTGTTGGTTAGCTAGATTTAACCCCTTAAACATGGCACTGCCATTACTCTGATTTTAGTACTAGACGACTATGTATGTCTTTATTTATATAGCGCCATTAGTGTACATAGCGCTTCACAGCAATAATACACACAGCAATCATAAATAACAGATCACTGGAATAAGTGCTTCAGACATAAATGTAACATTGTGGAAGAGCAGTCCTTGCTCCGAGGAGAATATAATCTAATTATGATTTCATGCCAGTCCTCATACTTTTGTAAAGTATATAGTAATAGAGCAACATGAATTGCTGTCAAAGACTTGAAATATGAATCTAGCTGTGCCTTGCTTTAATTTATTAGATAAACATAAATTGTCTAGTCAAGTTTAGTGCCAATTAAAGCTGCAAACCAAGCAATATCCTACATGGGGTTTTTTTTGTAATTATTTCTGTACTATGAGAATACTTGTAGCAATTTTTTTAAACAACTCAATAACATTTTTAATGTATTACAATGTAACAAGCCTTTTTTGTTTCTATAGCAAAGTCACATCCCCTTCCTCTTCTGAAACGGGCTCTGGAACATCCCCTTTTGAGCCCTGCCCTCCCTCTAGCAGTGCACCAATTGTAGCTAGTGACTGCCTGGTCACATGATCTTCCCCACACCACGTTGTCATATTAATATGCACATGCATTCCACTGACTGCAGAATACTCCTCTGCCACCATTTAATGAACCCCCCGAGACGAATCTTTGCTGAACGATCACAGGAGAACGGATCGATCTGCAACTTGGCTAATTACTTATCATTGTGTGGATTGTATTGATGCACATATTAAAGGGGGGAGGGAGAAACGGCAGCTTACTGCTGCTTTAAGTGCAGAATGAATGTCATATCATTTATACATAGGTATGGTAGTAAAAAAAAAATGACAACACCCCCCATACAATGTACAGCAAAGACGGAAATCCATCTAGAGAACCCATGACTATGTCTAACATTTACATCTCCCAAAAGCTGTTGTTTTATTCACATTATCATGTCCTGTTAAACTTCAGACAAGCATTCTGGGTAGTGACATGCAAATGAACGCAGAGGGCGTGTCACTTTTAGCTTTCTATTCATTTTGTACACAATCTACAGCAGGGCTCTTCCACTGGCGGCCCATGGGCCAATGTGGCACAGGAAGGGATTGGATGTGGCTCTCGGGCTCTCTGCTCCTGCTAATTTCTTACTAGTTGCTTAGGCGGCTAAGTGCCGTTTTCCACACGAAATCTCACTTGTCAGTTAATGGAATGTCAATATATATATATATATATATATATATATATATATATATATATATATATATATATATATATATATATATATATATATATATATATATATATATATGGTACAGATGTTAGAAATGCCTGCAACATGTTGAAGTATCATAATGTTCAAGTCTTTAAATGTGTTTAAAATTACATTTATCATAAAATGGTGGCCCTTATACCCCAATACACCAAAATGTTTTCTAATCTGGCCCCTTTGGAGAAGTAGTTGAAGATCCCTCGTCTACAGCTTATATAGCTAAACCTGGCAGAGGGAAGTAACAGCTTATATAGCTAAGCCTGGCAGAGGGAAGTAACAGCTTATATAGCTAAGCCTGGCAGAGGGAAGTAACAGCTTATATAGCTAAGCCTGGCAGAGGGAAGTAACAGCTTATATAGCTAAGCCTGGCAGAGGGAAGTAACAGCTTATATAGCTAAGCCTGGCAGAGGGAAGTAACAGCTTATATAGCTAAGCCTGGCAGAGGGAAGTACCCGCCGAACTAAGCCTGGCAGAGGGAAGTAACAGCTTATATAGCTAAGCCTGGCAGAGGGAAGTAACAGCTTATATAGCTAAGCCTGGCAGAGGGAAGTAACAGCTTATATAGCTAAGCCTGGCAGAGGGAAGTAACAGCTTATATAGCTAAGCCTGGCAGAGGGAAGTAACAGCTTATATAGCTAAGCCTGGCAGAGGGAAGTAACAGCTTATATAGCTATGCCTGGCAGAGGGAAGTAACAGCTTATATAGCTAAGCCTGGCAGAGGGAAGTACCCGCCGAACTAAGCCTGGCAGATGGAAGTAACAGCTTATATAGCTAAGCCTGACAGAGGGAAGTACCCGCCGAACTAAGCCTGGCAGAGGGAAGTAACAGCTTATATAGCTAAGCCTGGCAGAGGAAAGTAACAGCTTATATAGCTAAGCCTGGCAGAGGGAAGTAACAGCTTATATAGCTAAGCCTGGCAGAGGGAAGTAACAGCTTATATAGCTAAGCCTGGCAGAGGGAAGTAACAGCTTATATAGCTAAGCCTGGCAGAGGGAAGTAACAGCTTATATAGCTATGCCTGGCAGAGGGAAGTACCCGCTGAGCTAAGCCTGGCAGAGGGAAGTACCCGCTGAGCTAAGCCTGGCATACAGAAGTACCCGCTGAGCTAAGCCTGGCATACAGAAGTACCCGCTGAGCTAAGCCTGGCAGAGGGAAGTACCCGCTGATCTAAACCTGGCAGAGGGAAGTACCCGCTGCGCTAAGCCTGGCAGAGGGAAGTAACCGCTTATATAGCTAAGCCTGGCAGAGGGAAGTACCCGCTGAGCTAAGCCTGGCAGAGGGAAGTACCCGCTGAGCTAAGCCTGGCAGAGGGAAGTACCCGCTGAGCTAAGCCTGGCAGAGGGAAGTACCGGCTGAGCTAAGCCTGGCATAGGGAAGTACCCACTGAGCTAAGCCTGGCATACAGAAGTACCCGCTGAGCTAAGCCTGGCATAGGGAAGTACCCACTAAGCTAAGCCTGGCATACGGACATGCCTGCTGAGCTAAGCCTGGCATACAGAAGTACCCGCTGAGCTAAGCCTGGCATAGGGAAGTACCCGCTAAGCTAAAACTGGCATAAAGAAGTACCACCTGAGCTAAACCTGGCATACAGAAGTACCACCTGAGCTAAGCCTGGCATACAGAAGTACCACCTGAGCTAAGCCTGGCATACAATCTAGGTTCCTAAGACTTGGTGCCCCAGCCATTGCCAAACCAATTGCGTCCATAGTCAACTCTATCCTGTCTGCAGGCCATATCCCTAAGACCTGGAAAACTGCTAGAGTTGTCCCAATCTTCAAAAGTGGGGACAAAAACAGTGTCTCAAACTACAGACCAATCTCACTTCTCCCAATTCTATCCAAAGTCATGGAAAAATGTGTCCACTCCCAATTAAGCGATTTCTATACCAAGACAAATTTCCCTAGCCAATTCCAATCTTGGTTTCGTCCCAAACACTCCACCGTAACTACCCTGCTAAAACGCAATGTCTTGTATATAATGTATACCTATAACTCCAGAGCTCTGGAATATGGAAGCATGCTTTAAACTGGTTTAATTCCTACCTAACAGGTAGATCCCAACATGTGTCCATCTCAGGCTCTAACTCCAACCCCCTGGATATCACCTGTGGCGTCCCGCAAGGCTCTGTTCTGGGGCCCCTACTCTTCTCAGTGTTCATCAATGATCTTACCACAGCTTGTCAGGAAGCCTCAATACACATGTATGCAGATGACACAATCCTATATGCAAACAGCCATAGCCTCTCTGATCTTCAACACATACTTCAGTCTGACTTTTTCAGACTCGAAAACTGGATTTCCCAAAACACTTTTTTTAAACACTGACAAGACTGTAACTGGTATTTGGGACCAAGACTAAATTTTTAAAGCTTCCAGCGACTGAGCTCCAGATTAGAACCAACACTCACACCACCCTAACTCATGTTACTAGTGTTAAATACCTGAGCTTATGGTTTGACTCCCACTTAACATTTAGGATGCACATTGATACCCTGACAACCAAGACCTATGCCAAACTAGGGGTACTTTACAGGAACAAATCCTCCCTAAGTCTCCTGGTCAGAAAACTTATCGCACAGCAGATGCTAATGCCAATTATTGACTATGGAGACATAGTATATGGCTCAGCACCTCAAACCCACCTTAGCAAACTTGACAAGGTCACCTTTCCTGTCTTGCCTTCAAATTCTTTATGGGCAAGCTACCCAGCTACTTGAACAAGCTCCTTACCCCTACCACATGCAGCACTTATCAACTGAGATCAGACTCCAAAAGACTGTTCATGGTCCCAAGGCTCAACAAAGTATCCGGCCGTTCCTCCTCTTACTGTGCACCCCAAAACTGGAACAACATACCAGAGACTCTCACATCCACCACCAGTTTAAGTTCTTTCAAATCTAAGGCTGTCTCACATTTTAATCTGGTCTGTAACTGTTTCATACGCCCATAATAAATATTATCTTTAACTGTGCATGCAATGTCTTGTATATAATGTATACCCTGCTCATTTTTGTAACTGTATTTGTAACCATGTATTATTTGTCTTAACTCTCTGCCCAGGACATACTTGAAAACGCTTGTATAATCTCCTCTTCGGATACTGGGCCAAATTGAAAATTGTGTGCAGTGTTGGGAGGGGGTGGGACTATAGGGGTACTCTCATGATGAGATTCAGGTTTGTAGTTTGGGCTGCGTTTCGCTAATAAGTTAGTGGCACACCCCACAAAGTAATCATTGAATGCATTTGCAATGTCAGTGGGGTTTGTCAGAGTAATATCCCCCTTAGTGATATTACTTGGTTGTTGATGGTTAGGAGGCTGGAATATATTGATGATAACCTTCCAGAAGTTAGCTGGGTTAGATGTATTCTGGAGGAGATTGTCAGAGTAATATTGTGCTTTTGCATACCTTGTTTGCCTTGTGCACACGTTCCGCAGGCATCTGTAGTGATTGAGATCCTTGGTAGTGCCAGTTACTTTGTAGCTTTTCCACAAGGCATCCCTGAACTGGTAGAGTGCTATAAGGTCAGGTGTAACCCATGGGCGGTGGGCCCCCCGTACCCTTATTTTGCGTAGTGGAGCATGGGTATCGCAGAGTTTTAAGAACTCGGATTGGAAATAGTCGAGCGCAGAATCAGGGTCGGGAATTAAATCGATTCTGTGCCATGGGCAGTTGGTAAGGTCATCCAGAAACTGTTGTGGGTTAAAGTTTTAAAATGTTCTAGTGAGGAGAATTTTAGGGCTTGAATGGGGCGGTTTAATTTTTCTTACACAGTACACTATTGCAGGGGTGCGCAAACTTTTTTCCCTGCGCCCCCCTGACGGCTGTCCCCTCGCTCCCGCGCCCCCCCCAACCCCAACTTACCCGCGCTCCGGCGTAATGACGTCACGTTGCCATAGCAATGTGACGTCACATGACCTCGCAGCGTCATTTTGACGCCGCGTTGCCATGGCGCCGCAGGGAGTAAGCCGCCGGAGCCACGGTAAGTTAGGTTTACAGAGGCCCTGCAGCTCCCCGGGCACTTAATTTAAGTGCCTTCGGGAAGCGCGCGGGGCCTCTGTAAACCCCACGCCCCCCGTCGGCAGTCTCGCGCCCCCCCTGGGGGTCGCGCCCCACAGTTTGCGCACCGCTGCACTATTGCATGGTCACTGAAAATATCAGGAAGGATGCCAGAGGATTGGATTCTGCTGGGGTTTGAGGAGAGAATCCAGTCTAGCAAGGAATGGTTATGCGATTTCAGGTTTATCCGTGTGGGTTGGGAAATGAGTTGCGATAGGTTAAGTCAGGGGGGCGCAAACTTTTTTCCCTGCGCCCCCCTGATGGCTGTCCCCTCGCTCCCGCGCCCCCCCCAACCCCAACTTACCCGCGCTCCGGCGTAATGACGTCACGTTGCCATAGCAACGTGATGTCACATGACCTCGCGGCGTCATTTTGACGCCGCGTTGCCATGGCGCCGCAGGGAGTAAGCCGCCGGAGCCACGGTAAGTTAGGTTTACAGAGGCCCTGCAGCTCCCCCGGCACTTAATTTAAGTGCCTTCGGGAAGCGCGCGGGGCCTCTGTAAACCCCGCGCCCCCCGTCGCCAGTGTCGCGCCCCCCCTGGGGGTCGCGCCCCACAGTTTGCGCACCGCTGGGTTAAGTGACTTGAGTTGTATCTGGATTTTGTGGTTTTTAGGGTCAAGCCAATTGAAGTTGAAATCCCCAAGAACTAGGAGCTCACTCTTCTCATTCAGAGAGGAAATGGAGGCAAGAAATTGGGTGATATCAGTCACGGATTCTAGAGGGGCTATAGGGGGGCGGTAGATGCCAGCAAGCAAGATGGGCTTAGAAAAGGGGAGGCAGATTTTGCCAACTAGAATTTCAAAAGAGGGTGGGCTTGGTGGGCAATGTAACAGTGTAAATAGTAATGTTAAACGAATAGGTGATTAGTGCGCAGCTAATAATTAGTGAAGCAAATTAAACAGTGTACAGTGCACAGTGATAGAATCAAATTAATCAACCTTGAATGTGGGAAGATCACTAATAGTGCGTCTGCAGCCCTTCTTGGGGGTGTCTCTCAAGCTTGACTTAATGAGGAACAAAACTTGAGCTCTGATACATCCAGAAGCTGTCTGGCTCCTCGCAGCCCAGAAGGGTCAAAAAACCAATGATTCCTGCCGGAACCAGTGCCACATGAGGGTGACTTTACAGACCTTATACAGCACACAGAAGAGACGGACTCTAAATATGGGTCCAGCAAAAGGCATCTTTTGGTGCGACCAATATCTATATGTTCCAGGACCATTTGGTAACAAAGACTGATACCTGCCCCGTCTTGAGAGAGAGGGAGACGGCTTCTACAACCACCAGCTTGACGTAGATGACTGCTGATCCCCTGCACCCTACAACCGAGTGAGGAGTGCCGCTTGCAGCTGTCTACTGGTGTGGTATACCCAATAACCAACTGCACATTTTATTATATTGATGTACGCAGAACTTATATCTTTTTATGAGTAAATTTGACTTAAAATTTTACTTCACTATGTGCGTTGTGCGCCTTGTTTTTCTGTCTTTAAATTGTAATGTGTCTGCAATATAAAATAACACCCCTCCTTCTCTCTTTGACCTATCTCTTCTAAAAATGGAGTATCCCTGAATGGCGATATTTGCATCAGGGGTTTTAGGGGATAGCCATGTTTCTGTAAGAACGATGGCTTTGGGTTTATGCATAAGGCACCATGCCCTTAGTTCGTCCAGTTTGGGCAGCAGGCTCCGGATGTTTATATGGGCGACAGATAGCCCTTTTTGGAATTTAAAGGTGGAATTCTCAGAGGCATGGGACAGAGCTGAAATGGGAGGACCTGGGTTAGGTTCAATATCACCTGCTAAAGAGAATAACAGTATGAGTAGAATTTTGGGTAGTTGTTTGCAAGTTGTAAATTTGTGGTGTTTGCCATTTGAGTGAGCAGTGGTTGGTGTGCTGGTTTTTAGAGTTCTCCACCAACATTCAGTAGATAGTGCAAGGCTTCTGAGTAGTCCAGGGTGTATGGTGATGTTGGGTGTGGGCCAGGATGGAGGAGTTTGTAGTGGGTAGAGGGAGTAACATCTCCATGAGGCCAGGAGAAAGAAAAAAGTTAAAATACATAGCAGGTTCATGATGCCAGAGGTAGGCAGTGCTGCAAGGAGCTGTTGTGAGCAGAGTGAGTGTGAGCAGACTAAACAGCAGGTGTGTGCCTGTTCCTTGTCAAATGTTTAGCTGTATTGCAATTGTTCAGGGTTTCAGTGTATTGTGCAGTCAGTTTTGGGAGAGACTGCAGTAAATAAGCTGTAAAGGGGTGGGGGGTTGAAATAGGCAGGTTAGCAAGCATGGGATCATAGTGTGATCTGAATAGCTTACCGTTTGTTGTCGTGAGTAAAAGAGTTTGCAGTAGATCCAGTCCCCAGTCACCTCTATTCAAACTATAGTCTAACTGTATTTATCACTTAAAAAGCTCACTTTAAATGCCTCACTGTCTAATATAGTGAAAAGAGGCCTGAGAGAGAGAGAAAGGTGTCTTACGGAATTTTATTTATAATTTATTTATGTTATCAGGAAGTAATACATTGAGTTACATTTCGTTTTCAAGTGTCCTGGGCACAGAGTTATGACGACAGATGCATGGTTACATTAGGTGAACAGGGTTATACATTATGTATAAAGACATTGCATGCACAGTTAGAGATAATATATATTATAGGTACAGCAGGGCCCCGGGTATACGGCGGGTTCCGTTCCAGAAACCCGCCGTATAGTGAAAATCGCCGGAAAGCGGATCCGGCGATTTTCAGTTCTGTGCATGCACAGAACGGCGTTTTTGCCGTTCTGCGCATGCGCGGCCTATGGTCTGCGCGTGCAAACTACGGTATGCGTGCGCCAACGCCGGTCTGCGCATGCACGCCAGGCGCAACCATCCGTTCTACGCATGCACGTCTGAGGATCAAAGATGGCGGCCCCCTTCTCGGTGCCGCTGTATCGGCGGATCGCCGAAAAGCGAAGCGCCGAGAAGCGGGGCCCTGCTGTATATGTAACAGTTACAGACCAGATTAAAATGTGAGACAGCCTTAGTTTTGAAAGAACTTAGACTGGTGGCGGCTGTGAGAGTCTCTGGTAGATTGTTCGAGTTGTGGGGAATAGCATTGTTTAATATCGGCCTTCAACTTAAAGCACTTCTGGCAATGAAACGGTTACACGTTACATGACAATTTTTTACACATTAGCAATTTATTTCAACTCACAGCCAGGTGCAAGAGAGTGTAATATTCACAGGAGACCAGGACTATCACACCAGGGATCAATTCGCCAGACAAAACACAGAGATTATAAAAGTAATTGATTGAAAAAATAAATATCCACAACTATTTACAGTAAATCAACACACACACACAACTGGGAAACTGGGGTACCCTATAACCTTGGGTGCAGGGACCTCCGTAAAGAGATTTCCCCTGCTCTTTCTTCCTGCAGCTTCTCCCAGTTACTCCCAGCTTCTTTCCAGCTGCCTCTGCTCTAGAACTTTGAACTCACAGCTAAAGCTGAGCTGGTCTTATCTGATCTAGCTCGGGGTCTCCCTCTGCCCAGGTGTTTGCAATATGACCCAGCCCCTGATTGGTGGGAGGAAATGCAACAACAAACACAGTTACATGCAAAGAGTTACTTGGAAGGATCACAGACAGCAACATTCCAGCTGAACATCCCATTAACCCCCGGTTCCTGAAGTGCTGGAACCAGGTTTACAATACAGATATACAGGCAGTCCTCGTTTTACAGGCAGTCCTCGTTTTACAGGCAGTCCTCGTTTTACAGGCAGTCCTCGTTTTACAGGCAGTCCTCGTTTTACAACGCTTCGCTTTACAACGAATGGCTTATCCAACGCTAGGCAATGCATACCTATATTCATTGTTACAACGCCAAAACGGCTTATCCAACGCTCTTACGACGCTTTGCAACGTTGTGTATGTGTGCATATATATACACATTCACATAAACAACGTTGCAAAGCGTCCTAAGAGCGTATATATATATATATAATATTATACTATATAATATTATATTATTTATTATGTTATATTATATATATATAATACAGTATATACACTATATAATGTATATGTGTGCTGCATATCTTATTGTCTGCATAAAATATTTGGTGTATTTTAGTGTTAAAAATGCCTTCAGGAACGGAACCTTTCATTTAAACAGTGTTCCTATGGGAAAACGTGTTTCGCTTTACAACGTTTCGCTTTACAACGCCATTTTGAGTAACGCATTGTGCCGGATAACCGAGGACTACCTGTACATACAAACATAATACAGGTGTATAGCTGACAGGTAGGGGCAGTGGTCGGCTTGACCTTTATTAAAAGCAGTCACATTTACCCCTTCCGTCACACTCAGATTTAACCTTTGCATAGAAACAACATGTAAATGATCATAGAAATGTGCACATTTTCTATTGACATAAAGCTTATTTAGCATGAAAGAAAAGAATTAAATGCAATTGCTTAAGTGGGAGGGCTATTTTGAGAGTATAATACTCCTCTTTAAGGTATGTCATGTTTCCCGTCCGGTAAGCGATCCCGGCTGCAGTCTGTGAGCCTGTCCAGACAGGTAACATTTTGATTGCAGTCACTTTTTTTGGAGTGAACGTGCGTGAGCTGTTCCTTCTCCGCTGCCGGGCAGACTGTAGGTTTTGCCAATGACTCCTTTTAGAAACCTGTCGTGCGAGATTTCAGCAAAATGTAAATTACCAGCTCGTCTGCAGCAGGGACAGAAAATGGAAGGTTATGGGCTGAAGAGAAAGCTTAGTGGTCATGTCCATGCGCTTTGAAGTGGGTGAAGCTGGGTCAGCTCTCCTCGTGACCGTGGGCAAGTCTCTCTATCTTCCTGAGCCTCGGGCACTAACGTTACATTGTAAGCTGTTCAGGGCAGGGACTCCTTGTGCCTTCAAAATTCCATCTACAGCTCTACATAAGGAAAGCCGCTGTTATTGTGAGGTTGCTGATGCCGGGTACCCCCAGAGGAAGAAAGCCGCCCCGCCTTGCGAAATACGTACAGTCTGGGCAGTGGGTGTGTGATCCTGGTGCCATCACCAGGCCAGAAGTCCAGCACTGCTTCCGCTGGGGTCCATCGGTGGAACCAGAAGACCGTGGGAATGCTGCCAAGAGGACAGACTTATAATGAGTCTACCCGGGCGCAACGTTCATCGCGGAGGACTCTTTGATGTGCTTGGTCAGAAGGTTACATTTGTGAGTTTATAGGACAGGGGTGGGAAACTCCAGCCCTCAAGGGCCACCAACAGGTCAGGTACTCGGGATGTCCCTGCTTCAGCACAGGTGGCTCAATCAGTGGCTCACTCTTCGACTGCACCGCCTGTGCTGAAGCAGGGATATCCCGAGTACCTGACCTGTTGGTGGCCCTTGAGGACTGGAGTTGCCCACCTCTGGCATTGAATGTTCTATTTTTGATTGGCATCGCCATTAAAAGGTGCTACCGTGTGAGAACGGTGCCTGTGTGCGCTTCAGTTACACGGTAGAGGAGGTTGGGGGGAAAAAATACATTATGTCCATTGAGTTCAACCTACTGTATGGCAAATGTAGGTTTCCCGTTTCATTATTATACAGGTTATCATGTTCTGAAATGTTGCCGGATGTAACTGGTGAGGGATTCTGGGAAAGTTGCAAGTACATGGAGATGGGGTTGATGTGATATTTTGATAAACCAACCATTAACATTCTTCTGGTGGCAAATCTTGGGCCTCTTCGTGTCACATAAATCAGATATTACAACATCTAACTTGAAAATGACACATTGGGGCTATATTTACTAAGTGGTGCTCCGCCATTCTGTTGAATGGGCCATAAGGTCTCCCCCAGCACCAGGAGGTGCCGTATAGCAGAGGACTGTGTAAAGGGGCTGGCAAATGCCTGATCATTTCCGGGACGATATAGAGTTTCTGGTGGACCCCTAAGTAGAAGAAAAAAAGGATGTCAGAATTCCCATGAGTTTCTCTCATACATAGATTTGCGTAGAACACTTAATAACGGTTTTCAATAAATAAAATAAAAAATATGGCATGAAAACAGATCAACAGAAAAAGAAAAACCAAGGGCAAAAAAAACTTCACAACACAAAAATATTGTGCCTCACACATATTAAAAATATCCCTCGCACGCGCGAAGCGAGGACGTCATTAGCGGGATTTTGGCAGCCGCTATACTGCAGCGCTTGTTCATTCATTCTGATACTATGTATAGCTGCCGTTCCACCGAGGTACCATGACATGGTTAATGGGTCACATCTGGGTCTACCTGAATCTGGCACCTTGAAGTACTTGCAAATCATTTTTGAAAGTTAATATGTAAACGTGCGGAGCTGAGAGGGGGGGGGGGGGGTTTGATTTCCTCGGGCTGCTCCCTTTTGTCTGTAGTCGCTGAGGGTTCAACAAGAGATTGCACAGGCAATGCCCCCTCTCCCTCCTGCCCTTATCTTTATTGGCTTGATAATAAGTACAGTCAGGGCTAAGGTTAAAGAACACACTTGATTGACAAACACTCCGCCATTCAGTCAAAAACTCCCCCCTAAAAAAAGAAAGGGTATTTCCTATTTTTCCCAAAAAAATAAAAACAGTCCTTCGTTTGCTATTAATACGGTTAGATTTGTTTAAGGAAGGCGAGTTTGACTGTTAAATTATTTTCAAAGGGGTGGTTTTCTGGTCAGCTATGCGGGATTGCATCTTTAATTGGCTATAGGCAGGGTTGCCTCACCCAAAGTCTATGGATAACGAATAACATGCGTATGACCCATAGCCGTCAATAACATTCCAATGGCTCGGTAATAAGCCTGTTCCCTTTGTTCCGCTGCTGTTGCAGGTGTAAGAAAGTATGCGATTGAAATTTAAATTGCAAGATGCCCCAACCAAAAGACACCTGTTGGCCTTTTATAACCTAAACAGAGGAGGAATGTATAATAATCTCATACCAATCCCAGGAGACCAAATATGGTAAGGAATTTAACTACACGCTTTCAGCTAGTCCAAAAAAGGAAAAAATATCTCCTTACTCGCAGGTTACAAAATGTCAGCATCTGTAACGTAGGTACGGTGCGTTTCTGACAGCCGAGCAATGCAGTGTGGGTAAGGTGCGTGCCTGACAGCCGAGCAATGCAGCGTGGGTACGGTGCGTGTCTGCCAGCCAAGCAATGCAGCGTGGGTAAGGTGCGTGTCTGCAGCCGAGCAATGCAGCGTGGGTACGGTGTGTGTCTGACAGCCGAGCAATGCAGCGTGGGTAAGGTGCGTTTCTGACAGCCGAGCAATGCAGCATGGGTAAGGTGTGTGTCTGACAGCCGAGCAATGCAGCGTGGGTACGGTGCGTGTCTGCAGCCGAGCAATGCAGCGTGGGTACGGTGCGTTTCTGACAGCCAAGCAATGCAGCGTGGGTACGGTGCGTGTCTGACAGCCAAGCAATGCAGCGTGGGTAAGGTGTGTGTCTGACAGCCAAGCAATGCAGCGTGGGTAAGGTGTGTGTCTGACAGCCGAGCAATGCAGCGTGGGTAAGGTGCGTGTCTGACAGCCGAGCAATGCAGCGTGGGTAAGGTGCGTGTCTGCCAGCCAAGCAATGCAGCGTGGGTACGGTGCGTGTCTGCAGCCGAGCAATGCAGCGTGGGTACGTGCGTGTCTGACAGCCGAGCAATGCAGCGTGGGTACGTGCGTGTCTGACAGCCGAGCAATGCAGCGTGGGTACGGTGCGTGTCTGACAGTCGCGCAATGCAGCGTGGGTAAGGTGCGTGTCTGCAGCCGAGCAATGCAGTGTGGGTACGTGCGTGTCTGACAGCCGAGCAATGCAGCGTGGGTAAGGTGTGTGTCTGACAGCCAAGCAATGCAGCGTGGGTAAGGTGCGTGTCTGACAGCCAAGCAATGCAGCGTGGGTACGGTGCGTGTCTGCAGCCGAGCAATGCAGCGTGGGTACGTGCGTGTCTGACAGCCGAGCAATGCAGCGTGGGTAAGGTGCGTGTCTGACAGCCGAGCAATGCAGCGTGGGTAAGGTGCGTGTCTGCAGCCGAGCAATGCAGTGTGGGTAAGGTGCGTGTCTGACAGCCGAGCAATGCAGCGTGGGTAAGGTGTGTGTCTGACAGCCGAGCAATGCAGCGTGGGTAAGGTGCGTGTCTGCAGCCGAGCAATGCAGTGTGGGTAAGGTGCGTGTCTGACAGCCGAGCAATGCAGCGTGGGTAAGGTGCGTGTCTGACAGCCGAGCAATGCAGCGTGGGTACGTGCGAGTCTGACAGCCGAGCAATGCAGTGTGGGTGCGGTGCGTGTCTGACAGCCGAGCAATGCAGCGTGGGTAAGGTGCGTGTCTGACAGCCGAGCAATGCAGCGTGGGTACGTGCGTGTCTGACAGCCATGCAATGCAGCGTGGGTACGGTGCGTGTCTGACAGCCGAGCAATGCAGCGTGGGTACGTGCGTGTCTGACAGCCGAGCAATGCAGCGTGGGTAAGGTGCGTGTCTGACAGCCGAGCAATGCAGCGTGGGTACGTGCGTGTCTGACAGCCGAGCAATGCAGCGTGGGTACGGTGCGTGTCTGACAGCCGAGCAATGCAGCGTGGGTACGGTGCGTGTCTGACAGCCGAGCAATGCAGCGTGGGTACGGTGCGTGTCTGACAGCCGAGCAATGCAGCGTGGGTAAGGTGCGTGTCTGACAGCCGAGCAATGCAGCGTGGGTACGTGCGTGTCTGACAGCCGAGCAATGCAGTGTGGGTGCGGTGCGTGTCTGACAGCCGAGCAATGCAGCATGGGTGCGGTGCGTGTCTGACAGCCGAGCAATGCAGCGTGGGTACGGTGCGTGTCTGCCAGCCGAGCAATGCAGCGTGGGTAAGGTGCGTGTCTGCAGCCGAGCAATGCAGCGTGGGTACGATGCGTGTCTGACAGCCAAGCAATGCAGCGTGGGTAAGGTGCGTGTCTGACAGCCAAGCAATGCAGCGTGGGTAAGGTGTGTGTCTGACAGCCAAGCAATGCAGCGTGGGTAAGGTGTGTGTCTGACAGCCGAGCAATGCAGCGTGGGTAAGGTGTGTGTCTGACAGCCGAGCAATGCAGCGTGGGTAAGGTGTGTGTCTGACAGCCGAGCAATGCAGCGTGGGTAAGGTGCGTGTCTGACAGCCGAGCAATGCAGCGTGGGTACGTGCGTGTCTGACAGCCGAGCAATGCAGCGTGGGTACGGTGCGTGTCTGACAGCCGAGCAATGCAGCGTGGGTACGGTGCGTGTCTGACAGCCAAGCAATGCAGCGTGGGTAAGGTGCGTGTCTGACAGCCAAGCAATGCAGCGTGGGTAAGGTGCGTGTCTGACAGCCGAGCAATGCAGCGTGGGTAAGGTGCGTGTCTGACAGCCGAGCAATGCAGCGTGGGTGCGGTGCGTGTCTGACAGCCGAGCAATGCAGCGTGGGTACGGTGCGTGTCTGACAGCCGAGCAATGCAGCATGGGTAAGGTGCGTGTCTGACAGCCGAGCAATGCAGCGTGGGTACGGTGCGTGTCTGCAGCCGAGCAATGCAGCGTGGGTACGGTGCGTGTCTGACAGCCGAGCAATGCAGCGTGGGTACGGTGTGTGTCTGACAGCCAAGCAATGCAGTGTGGGTAAGGTACGTGTCTGACAGCCAAGCAATGCAGCGTGGGTACGGTGCGTTTCTGACAGCCAAGCAATGCAGCGTGGGTACGGTGCGTGTCTGACAGCCAAGCAATGCAGCGTGGGTACGGTGCGTTTCTGACAGCCAAGCAATGCAGCGTGGGTACGGTGCGTGTCTGACAGCCAAGCAATGCAGCGTGGGTAAGGTGTGTGTCTGACAGCCAAGCAATGCAGCGTGGGTAAGGTGCGTGTCTGCCAGCCAAGCAATGCAGCGTGGGTACGGTGCGTGTCTGACAGCCGAGCAATGCAGCGTGGGTACGGTGCGTGTCTGACAGCCGAGCAATGCAGTGTGGGTAAGGTGCGTGTCTGACAGCCGAGCAATGCAGAGTGGGTAAGGTGCGTGTCTGACAGCCGAGCAATGCAGCGTGGGTAAGGTGCGTGTCTGCCAGCCAAGCAATGCAGCGTGGGTACGGTGCGTGTCTGCAGCCGAGCAATGCAGCGTGGGTAAGGTGCGTGTCTGACAGCCGAGCAATGCAGCGTGGGTAAGGTGCGTGTCTGCAGCCGAGCAATGCAGTGTGGGTACGGTGCGTGTCTGACAGCCAAGCAATGCAGCGTGGGTAAGGTGTGTGTCTGACAGCCGAGCAATGCAGCGTGGGTGCGGTGCGTGTCTGACAGCCGAGCAATGCAGCGTGGGTAAGGTGCGTGTCTGACAGCCGAGCAATGCAGCGTGGGTAAGGTGCGTGTCTGACAGCCGAGCAATGCAGCGTGGGTAAGGTGCGTGTCTGCAGCCGAGCAATGCAGCGTGGGTAAGGTGCGTGTCTGACAGCCGAGCAATGCAGCGTGGGTAAGGTGCGTGTCTGACAGCCAAGCAATGCAGCGTGGGTAAGGTGCGTGTCTGACAGCCAAGCAATGCAGCGTGGGTAAGGTGCGTGTCTGACAGCCGAGCAATGCAGCGTGGGTACGGTGCGTGTCTGCAGCCGAGCAATGCAGCGTGGGTACGTGCGTGTCTGACAGCCGAGCAATGCAGCGTGGGTAAGGTGCGTGTCTGACAGCCGAGCAATGCAGCGTGGGTACGTGCGTGTCTGACAGCCGAGCAATGCAGTGTGGGTGCGGTGCGTGTCTGACAGCCGAGCAATGCAGCGTGGGTAAGGTGCGTGTCTGACAGCCGAGCAATGCAGCGTGGGTACGTGCGTGTCTGACAGCCGAGCAATGCAGCGTGGGTACGGTGCGTGTCTGACAGCCGAGCAATGCAGCGTGGGTACGGTGTGTGTCTGACAGCCGAGCAATGCAGCGTGGGTGCGGTGCGTGTCTGACAGCCGAGCAATGCAGCGTGGGTAAGGTGCGTGTCTGACAGCCGAGCAATGCAGCGTGGGTACGGTGCGTTTCTGACAGCCGAGCAATGCAGTGTGGGTAAGGTGTGTGTCTGACAGCCAAGCAATGCAGCGTGGGTAAGGTGTGTGTCTGACAGCCGAGTAATGCAGCGTGGGTACGGTGCGTGTCTGACAGCCAAGCAATGCAGCGTGGGTAAGGTGTGTGTCTGACAGCCGAGCAATGCAGCGTGGGTACGGTGCGTGTCTGACAGCCGAGCAATGCAGCGTGGGTAAGGTGCGTGTCTGACAGCCAAGCAATGCAGCGTGGGTGCGGTGCGTGTCTGACAGCCGAGCAATGCAGCGTGGGTAAGGTGCGTGTCTGACAGCCGAGCAATGCAGCGTGGGTGCGGTGCGTGTCTGACAGCCAAGCAATGCAGCGTGGGTACGGTGCGTGTCTGATAGCCGAGCAATGCAGCGTGGGTACGGTGCGTGTCTGCAGCCGAGCAATGCAGCGTGGGTAAGGTGTGTGTCTGACAGCCAAGCAATGTAGCGTGGGTAAGGTGCGTGTCTGCCAGCCGAGCAATGCAGCGTGGGTAAGGTGCGTGTCTGACAGCCGAGCAATGCAGCGTGGGTAAGGTGCGTGTCTGACAGCCGAGCAATGCAGCGTGGGTACGTGCGTGTCTGCCAGCCAAGCAATGCAGCGTGGGTAAGGTGCGTTTCTGACAGCCGAGCAATGCAGCGTGGGTACGGTGCGTGTCTGACAGCCGAGCAATGCAGCGTGGGTACGGTGCGTGTCTGACAGCCGAGCAATGCAGCGTGGGTAAGGTGTGTGTCTGACAGCCGAGCAATGCAGCGTGGGTAAGGTGTGTGTCTGACAGCCGAGCAATGCAGCGTGAGTAAGGTGCGTGTCTGACAGCCAAGCAATGCAGCGTGGGTAAGGTGCGTGTCTGACAGCCAAGCAATGCAGCGTGGGTGCGGTGCGTGTCTGACAGCCGAGCAATGCAGCGTGGGTAAGGTGCGTGTCTGACAGCCGAGCAATGCAGTGTGGGTAAGGTGCGTGTCTGACAGCCGAGCAATGCAGCGTGGGTGCGGTGCGTGTCTGACAGCCAAGCAATGCAGCGTGGGTACGGTGCGTGTCTGATAGCCGAGCAATGCAGCGTGGGTACGGTGCGTGTCTGCAGCCGAGCAATGCAGCGTGGGTAAGGTGCGTGTCTGACAGCCGAGCAATGCAGCGTGGGTAAGGTGCGTGTCTGACAGCCGAGCAATGCAGCGTGGGTACGTGCGTGTCTGCCAGCCAAGCAATGCAGCGTGGGTAAGGTGCGTGTCTGCAGCCGAGCAATGCAGCGTGGGTACGGTGCGTGTCTGACAGCCGAGCAATGCAGCGTGGGTACGGTGCGTGTCTGACAGCCGAGCAATGCAGCGTGGGTAAGGTGTGTGTCTGACAGCCGAGCAATGCAGCGTGGGTAAGGTGCGTTTCTGACAGCCGAGCAATGCAGCGTGGGTAAGGTGCGTTTCTGACAGCCGAGCAATGCTGCGTGGGTAAGGTGTGTGTCTGACAGCCGAGCAATGCAGCGTGGGTACGGTGCGTGTCTGACAGCCAAGCAATGCAGCGTGGGTACGTGTGTGTCTGACAGCCGAGCAATGCAGCGTGGGTAAGGTGTGTGTCTGACAGCCGAGCAATGCAGCGTGGGTAAGGTGCGTTTCTGACAGCCGAGCAATGCAGCGTGGGTAAGGTGCGTGTCTGACAGCCAAGCAATGCAGCGTGGGTACGGTGCGTGTCTTACAGCCAAGCAATGCAGCGTGGGTAAGGTGTGTGTCTGACAGCCGAGCAATGCAGCGTGGGTAAGGTGCGTGCCTGACAGCCAAGCAATGCAGTGTGGGTACGGTGCGTGTCTTACAGCCAAGCAATGCAGCGTGGGTAAGGTGCGTGTCTGACAGCCGAGCAATGCAGCGTGGGTGCGGTGCGTGTCTGACAGCCAAGCAATGCAGCGTGGGTACGGTGCGTGCCTGACAGCCGAGTAATGCAGTGTGGGTAAGGTGCGTGTCTGACAGCCGAGCAATGCAGCGTGGGTAAGGTGCGTGTCTGACAGCCGAGCAATGCAGCGTGGGTAAGGTGCGTGTCTGACAGCCGAGCAATGCAGCGTGGGTAAGGTGTGTGTCTGACAGCCGAGCAATGCAGCGTGAGTAAGGTGCGTGTCTGACAGCCAAGCAATGCAGCGTGGGTAAGGTGCTTGTCTGACAGCCAAGCAATGCAGCGTGGGTGCGGTGCGTGTCTGACAGCCGAGCAATGCAGCGTGGGTAAGGTGCGTGTCTGACAGCCGACCAATGCAGTGTGGGTAAGGTGCGTGTCTGACAGCCGAGCAATGCAGCGTGGGTACGGTGCGTGTCTGACAGCCAAGCAATGCAGCGTGGGTAAGGTGCGTGTCTGACAGCCAAGCAATGCAGCGTGGGTGCGGTGCGTGTCTGACAGCCGAGCAATGCAGCGTGGGTAAGGTGCGTGTCTGACAGCCGAGCAATGCAGTGTGGGTAAGGTGCGTGCCTGACAGTCAAGCAATGCAGCGTGGGTAAGGTGCGTGTCTGACAGCCAAGCAATGCAGCGTGGGTACGGTGCGTTTCTGACAGCCGAGCAATGCAGCGTGGGTAAGGTGCGTGTCTGACAGCCGAGCAATGCAGCGTGGGTACGGTGCGTGTCTGACAGCCAAGCAATGCAGCGTGGGTACGTGTGTGTCTGACAGCCGAGCAATGCAGCGTGGGTAAGGTGTGTGTCTGACAGCCGAGCAATGCAGCGTGGGTAAGGTGCGTTTCTGACAGCCGAGCAATGCAGCGTGGGTAAGGTGCGTGTCTGACAGCCGAGCAATGCAGCGTGGGTAAGGTGCGTGCCTGACAGCCAAGCAATGCAGCGTGGGTACGGTGCGTGTCTGACAGCCGAGCAATGCAGCGTGGGTAAGGTGCGTTTCTGACAGCCGAGCAATGCAGCGTGGGTAAGGTGCGTGTCTGACAGCCGAGCAATGCAGCGTGGGTAAGGTGCGTGCCTGACAGCCAAGCAATGCAGCGTGGGTGCGGTGCGTGTCTGACAGCCAAGCAATGCAGCGTGGGTACGGTGCGTGCCTGACAGCCGAGTAATGCAGTGTGGGTAAGGTGCGTGTCTGACAGCCGAGCAATGCAGCGTGGGTAAGGTGCGTGTCTGACAGCCGAGCAATGCAGCGTGGGTAAGGTGTGTGTCTGACAGCCGAGCAATGCAGCGTGAGTAAGG
The DNA here is from genome assembly GCF_040206685.1 of Ascaphus truei. Classification (NCBI taxonomy): domain Eukaryota; kingdom Metazoa; phylum Chordata; class Amphibia; order Anura; family Ascaphidae; genus Ascaphus; species Ascaphus truei. Next base: position 27,930,527 of record NC_134488.1, read on the forward strand.
TGCGTGTCTGACAGCCAAGCAATGCAGCGTGGGTAAGGTGCTTGTCTGACAGCCAAGCAATGCAGCGTGGGTGCGGTGCGTGTCTGACAGCCGAGCAATGCAGCGTGGGTAAGGTGCGTGTCTGACAGCCGAGCAATGCAGTGTGGGTAAGGTGCGTGTCTGACAGCCGAGCAATGCAGCGTGGGTGCGGTGCGTGTCTGACAGCCAAGCAATGCAGCGTGGGTAAGGTGCGTGTCTGACAGCCAAGCAATGCAGCGTGGGTGCGGTGCGTGTCTGACAGCCGAGCAATGCAGCGTGGGTAAGGTGCGTGTCTGACAGCCGAGCAATGCAGTGTGGGTAAGGTGCGTGTCTGACAGCCGAGCAATGCAGCGTGGGTGCGGTGCGTGTCTGACAGCCAAGCAATGCAGCGTGGGTACGGTGCGTGTCTGATAGCCGAGCAATGCAGCGTGGGTACGGTGCGTGTCTGCAGCCGAGCAATGCAGCGTGGGTAAGGTGCGTGTCTGACAGCCGAGCAATGCAGCGTGGGTAAGGTGCGTGTCTGACAGCCGAGCAATGCAGCGTGGGTACGTGCGTGTCTGCCAGCCAAGCAATGCAGCGTGGGTAAGGTGCGTGTCTGCAGCCGAGCAATGCAGCGTGGGTACGGTGCGTGTCTGACAGCCGAGCAATGCAGCGTGGGTACGGTGCGTGTCTGACAGCCGAGCAATGCAGCGTGGGTAAGGTGTGTGTCTGACAGCCGAGCAATGCAGCGTGGGTAAGGTGCGTTTCTGACAGCCGAGCAATGCAGCGTGGGTAAGGTGCGTTTCTGACAGCCGAGCAATGCAGCGTGGGTAAGGTGCGTTTCTGACAGCCGAGCAATGCAGCGTGGGTAAGGTGTGTGTCTGACAGCCGAGCAATGCAGCGTGGGTAAGGTGCGTTTCTGACAGCCGAGCAATGCAGCGTGGGTAAGGTGCGTGTCTGACAGCCGAGCAATGCAGCGTGGGTAAGGTGCGTGCCTGACAGCCAAGCAATGCAGCGTGGGTGCGGTGCGTGTCTTACAGCCAAGCAATGCAGCGTGGGTAAGGTGCGTGTCTGACAGCCGAGCAATGCAGCGTGGGTGCGGTGCGTGTCTGACAGCCAAGCAATGCAGCGTGGGTAAGGTGCGTGTCTGACAGCCGAGCAATGCAGCGTGGGTAAGGTGCGTGTCTGACAGCCGAGCAATGCAGCGTGGGTACGGTGCGTGCCTGACAGCCAAGCAATGCAGCGTGGGTACGTGTGTGTCTGACAGCCGAGCAATGCAGCGTGGGTACGGTGCGTGTCTGACAGCCGAGCAATGCAGCGTGGGTAAGGTGCGTGTCTGACAGCCGAGCAATGCACCGTGGGTACGGTGCGTGTCTGACAGCCGAGCAATGCAGCGTGGGTAAGGTGTGTGTCTGACAGCCGAGCAATGCAGCGTGGGTGCGGTGCGTGTCTGACAGCCAAGCAATGCAGCGTGGGTACGGTGCGTGTCTGACAGCCGAGCAATGCAGCGTGGGTAAGGTGCGTGTCTGACAGCCGAGCAATGCAGCGTGGGTAAGGTGCGTGTCTGACAGCCGAGCAATGCAGCGTGGGTGCGGTGCGTGTCTGACAGCCGAGCAATGCAGCGTGGGTAAGGTGCGTGTCTGACAGCCGAGCAATGCAGCGTGGGTGCGGTGCGTTTCTGACAGCCGAGCAATGCAGCGTGGGTAAGGTGCGTGTCTGACAGCCAAGTAATGCAGCGTGGGTAAGGTGCGTGTCTGACAGCCAAGTAATGCAGCGTGGGTGCGGTGCGTGTCTGACAGCCGAGCAATGCAGCGTGGGTAAGGTGCGTGTCTGACAGCCGAGCAATGCAGCGTGGGTGCGGTGCGTTTCTGACAGCCGAGCAATGCAGCGTGGGTAAGGTGCGTGTCTGACAGCCAAGTAATGCAGCGTGGGTAAGGTGCGTGTCTGACAGCCAAGTAATGCAGCGTGGGTGCGGTGCGTGTCTGACAGCCGAGCAATGCAGCGTGGGTAAGGTGCGTGTCTGACAGCCGAGCAATGCAGCGTGGGTAAGGTGCGTGTCTGACAGCCGAGCAATGCAGCGTGGGTAAGGTGCGTGTCTGCAGCCGAGCAATGCAGCGTGGGTAAGGTGCGTGTCTGACAGTCGCGCAATGCAGCGTGGGTAAGGTGCGTGTCTGACACCCGAGCAATGCAGCGTGGGTACGGTGCGTTTCTGACAGCCGAGCAATGCAGCGTGGGTAAGGTGCGTGTCTGACAGCCGAGCAATGCAGCGTGGGTAAGGTGCGTGTCTGACAGCCGAGCAATGCAGCGTGGGTAAGGTGCTTGTCTGACAGCCAAGCAATGCAGCGTGGGTGCGGTGCGTGTCTGACAGCCGAGCAATGCAGCGTGGGTACGGTGCGTGTCTGATAGCCGAGCAATGCAGCGTGGGTACGGTGCGTGTCTGCAGCCGAGCAATGCAGCGTGGGTACGGTGCGTGTCTGACAGCCGAGCAATGCAGCGTGGGTAAGGTGCGTGTCTGCAGCCGAGCAATGCAGCGTGGGTACGGTGCGTGTCTGACAGCCGAGCAATGCAGCGTGGGTACGGTGCGTGTCTGACAGCCGAGCAATGCAGCGTGGGTAAGGTGTGTGTCTGACAGCCGAGCAATGCAGCGTGGGTAAGGTGCGTTTCTGACAGCCGAGCAATGCAGCGTGGGTAAGGTGCGTTTCTGACAGCCGAGCAATGCAGCGTGGGTAAGGTGTGTGTCTGACAGCCGAGCAATGCAGCGTGGGTACGGTGCGTGTCTGACAGCCAAGCAATGCAGCGTGGGTACGTGTGTGTCTGACAGCCGAGCAATGCAGCGTGGGTAAGGTGTGTGTCTGACAGCCGAGCAATGCAGCGTGGGTAAGGTGTGTGTCTGACAGCCGAGCAATGCAGCGTGGGTAAGGTGCGTGTCTGACAGCCGAGCAATGCAGCGTGGGTAAGGTGCGTGTCTGACAGCCAAGCAATGCAGCGTGGGTACGGTGCGTGTCTTACAGCCAAGCAATGCAGCGTGGGTAAGGTGCGTGTCTGATAGCCGAGCAATGCAGCGTGGGTAAGGTGCGTGTCTGACAGCCGAGCAATGCAGCGTGAGTAAGGTGCGTGTCTGACAGCCGAGCAATGCAGCGTGGGTGCGGTGCGTGTCTGAAAGCCAAGCAATGCAGCGTGGGTACGGTGCGTGTCTGACAGCCGAGCAATGCAGCGTGGGTAAGGTGCGTGTCTGACAGCCGAGCAATGCACCGTGGGTACGGTGCGTGTCTGACAGCCGAGCAATGCAGCGTGGGTAAGGTGTGTGTCTGACAGCCGAGTAATGCAGCGTGGGTACGGTGCGTGTCTGACAGCCGAGCAATGCAGCGTGGGTAAGGTGCGTGTCTGCAGCCGAGCAATGCAGTGTGGGTGCGGTGCGTGTCTGACAGTCGCGCAATGCAGCGTGGGTAAGGTGTGTGTCTGACAGCCAAGCAATGCAGCGTAGGTACGTGCGTGTCTGACAGCCGAGCAATGCAGCGTGGGTAATGTGCGTGTCTGACAGCCGAGCAATGCAGCGTGGGTAAGGTGCGTGTCTGACAGCCAAGCAATGCAGCGTGGGTAAGGTGCGTGTCTGACAGCCGAGCAATGCAGCGTGAGTAAGGTGCGTGTCTGACAGCCAAGCAATGCAGCGTGGGTAAGGTGCTTGTCTGACAGCCAAGCAATGCAGCGTGGGTGCGGTGCGTGTCTGACAGCCGAGCAATGCAGCGTGGGTACGGTGCGTGTCTGATAGCCGAGCAATGCAGCGTGGGTACGGTGCGTGTCTGCAGCCGAGCAATGCAGCGTGGGTAAGGTGCGTGTCTGACAGCCGAGCAATGCAGCGTGGGTAAGGTGCGTGTCTGCAGCCGAGCAATGCAGCGTGGGTACGGTGCGTGTCTGACAGCCGAGCAATGCAGCGTGGGTACGGTGCGTGTCTGACAGCCGAGCAATGCAGCGTGGGTAAGGTGTGTGTCTGACAGCCGAGCAATGCAGCGTGGGTAAGGTGCGTTTCTGACAGCCGAGCAATGCAGCGTGGGTAAGGTGCGTTTCTGACAGCCGAGCAATGCAGCGTGGGTAAGGTGTGTGTCTGACAGCCGAGCAATGCAGCGTGGGTACGGTGCGTGTCTGACAGCCAAGCAATGCAGCGTGGGTACGTGTGTGTCTGACAGCCGAGCAATGCAGCGTGGGTAAGGTGTGTGTCTGACAGCCGAGCAATGCAGCGTGGGTAAGGTGCGTGTCTGCCAGCCGAGCAATGCAGCGTGGGTAAGGTGCGTGTCTGACAGCCGAGCAATGCAGCGTGGGTAAGGTGCGTGTCTGACAGCCGAGCAATGCAGCGTGGGTAAGGTGCGTGTCTGACAGCCAAGCAATGCAGCGTGGGTACGGTGCGTGTCTTACAGCCAAGCAATGCAGCGTGGGTAAGGTGCGTGTCTGATAGCCGAGCAATGCAGCGTGGGTAAGGTGCGTGTCTGACAGCCGAGCAATGCAGCGTGAGTAAGGTGCGTGTCTGACAGCCGAGCAATGCAGCGTGGGTGCGGTGCGTGTCTGAAAGCCAAGCAATGCAGCGTGGGTACGGTGCGTGTCTGACAGCCGAGCAATGCAGCGTGGGTACGGTGCGTGTCTGACAGCCGAGCAATGCAGCGTGGGTAAGGTGCGTGTCTGACAGCCGAGCAATGCACCGTGGGTACGGTGCGTGTCTGACAGCCGAGCAATGCAGCGTGGGTACGGTGCGTGTCTGACAGCCGAGCAATGCAGCGTGGGTACGGTGCGTGTCTGACAGCCGAGCAATGCAGTGTGGGTAAGGTGTGTGTCTGACAGCCGAGTAATGCAGCGTGGGTACGGTGCGTGTCTGACAGCCGAGCAATGCAGCGTGGGTAAGGTGCGTGTCTGCAGCCGAGCAATGCAGTGTGGGTAAGGTGCGTGTCTGACAGCCAAGCAATGCAGCGTGGGTAAGGTGCGTGTCTGACAGCCGAGCAATGCAGCGTGGGTAAGGTGCGTGTCTGACAGTCGCGCAATGCAGCGTGGGTAAGGTGTGTGTCTGACAGCCAAGCAATGCAGCGTAGGTACGTGCGTGTCTGCAGCCGAGCAATGCAGCGTGGGTGCGGTGCGTTTCTGACAGCCGAGCAATGCAGCGTGGGTAAGGTGCGTGTCTGACAGCCGAGCAATGCAGCGTGGGTAAGGTGCGTGCCTGACAGTCGCGCAATGCAGCGTGGGTAAGGTGTGTGTCTGACAGCCGAGCAATGCAGCGTGGGTAAGGTGTGTGTCTGACAGCCGAGCAATGCAGCATGGGTACGGTGCGTGTCTGACAGCCGAGCAATGCAGCGTGGGTACGGTGTGTGTCTGACAGCCGAGCAATGCAGCGTGGGTACGGTGCGTGTCTGACAGCCGAGCAATGCAGCGTGGGTACGGTGTGTGTCTGACAGCCGAGCAATGCAGCGTGGGTAAGGTGTGTGTCTGACAGCCAAGCAATGCAGCGTGGGTACGGTGTGTGTCTGACAGCCGAGCAATGCAGCGTGGGTACGGTGCGTGTCTGACAGCCGAGCAATGCAGCGTGGGTAAGGTGCGTGTCTGACAGCCGAGCAATGCAGCGTGGGTAAGGTGTGTGTCTGACAGCCAAGCAATGCAGCGTGGGTACGGTGCGTGTCTGACAGCCGAGCAATGCAGCGTGGGTGCGGTGCGTGTCTGACAGCCGAGCAATGCAGCGTGGGTAAGGTGCGTGTCTGACAGCCGAGCAATGCAGTGTGGGTAAGGTGCGTGTCTGACAGCCGAGCAATGCAGCGTGGGTGCGGTGCGTGTCTGACAGCCAAGCAATGCAGCGTGGGTACGGTGCGTGTCTGACAGCCGAGCAATGCAGCGTGGGTACGGTGCGTGTCTGCAGCCGAGCAATGCAGCGTGGGTAAGGTGCGTGTCTGACAGCCGAGCAATGCAGCGTGGGTACGGTGCGTGTCTGACAGCCGAGCAATGCAGCGTGGGTGCGGTGCGTGTCTGACAGCCGAGCAATGCAGCGTGGGTAAGGTGTGTGTCTGACAGCCGAGCAATGCAGCGTGGGTACGTGCGTGTCTGCCAGCCAAGCAATGCAGCGTGGGTAAGGTGCGTGTCTGACAGCCGAGCAATGCAGCGTGGGTAAGGTGTGTGTCTGACAGCCGAGCAATGCAGCGTGGGTAAGGTGCGTGTCTGCCAGCCAAGCAATGCAGCGTGGGTAAGGTGCGTGTCTGCAGCCGAGCAATGCAGCGTGGGTACGGTGCGTGTCTGACAGCCGAGCAATGCAGCGTGGGTACGGTGCGTGTCTGACAGCCAAGCAATGCAGCGTGGGTAAGGTGCGTGTCTGACAGCCAAGCAATGCAGCGTGGGTAAAGTGTGTGTCTGACAGCCGAGCAATGCAGCGTGGGTAAGGTGCGTGTCTGACAGCCGAGCAATGCAGCGTGGGTAAGGTGCGTGTCTGCCAGCCAAGCAATGCAGTGTGGGTACGGTGCGTGTCTGCAGCCGAGCAATGCAGCGTGGGTACGTGCGTGTCTGACAGCCGAGCAATGCAGCGTGGGTACGGTGCGTGTCTGACAGCCGAGCAATGCAGCATGGGTACGGTGCGTGTCTGACAGCCGAGCAATGCAGCGTGGGTAAGGTGCGTGTCTGACAGCCAAGCAATGCAGCGTGGGTACGGTGCGTGTCTGACAGCCAAGCAATGCAGCGTGGGTAAGGTGCGTGTCTGACAGCCAAGCAATGCAGCGTGGGTACGGTGCGTGTCTGACAGCCAAGCAATGCAGCGTGGGTACGGTGCGTGTCTGACAGCCGAGCAATGCAGCGTGGGTACGGTGCGTGTCTGACAGCCGAGCAATGCAGTGTGGGTAAGGTGCGTGTCTGACAGCCAAGTAATGCAGCGTGGGTAAGGTGCGTGTCTGACAGCCGAGCAATGCAGCGTGGGTAAGGTGCGTGTCTGACAGCCGAGCAATGCAGCGTGGGTAAGGTGCGTGTCTGACAGCCGAGCAATGCAGCGTGGGTAAGGTGCGTGTCTGACAGCCGAGCAATGCAGCGTGGGTAAGGTGCGTGTCTGACAGCCAAGCAATGCAGCGTGGGTAAGGTGCGTGTCTGACAGCCGAGCAATGCAGCGTGGGTACGGTGCGTGTCTGACAGCCAAGCAATGCAGCGTGGGTGCGGTGCGTGTCTGACAGCCGAGCAATGCAGCGTGGGTACGGTGAGTTGATGGGAACAGTCATTATACTGTTTACCAGGGGGGCACGGGATTTTTCTGGGGGGGCGCGGCAGTTGCAGAGGCCTCCGCGCTCTTCCCAAGGCATTTAAATTACATTGCGAGGGATTGCATGAGGCCTCTGCAATATCAACTTACCTTCACTCTGCCGGCGTCAGGACTCATCTCCATGGCAACGTGGGGCCATGTGACGTCACACGCGGCGTCAAATGATGCTGCGGGTCACGTGACATGACGTTACATCACCCCCGCCACGTCATTTGACGCCGCATCAAGGTAAGGAGGGGGTGCAAGCATCAAAGGAGGCAAGGCAGGGGGGCGCAGCAGCAAAAGTTTGCGCTCCCCTGCTGTACACCAAGGGTAGGCAACTCCAGTCCTCAAAGGCCAAGAACAGGTCAGGTTTTCAAGATATCCCTGCTTCAACACAGGTGGCTCAATCTTCGATATATATATATATATACAGCCTAACAGGGCTGGAACGCCCAGCAAATCACCCGCTCGGTGAAGCTCAGCTCCACTCCATCCTCACCCAATGACGTCGCAGCATCAAGTCTCTGCCCTGCGCGTTTCGTGGCCTGGCTCGGCAACTTCCTCAGGGGCATTAATGATGAAGGGAAGACAGGAACTAGATTACATCTGCAACAGTGTCCCAACATTCCCAACTGACTGCGCATGAGTGGCATGGGGATTTGAGACTCCCCCTATCACTCTTTTAATATTGGTATACTACATGTAAGGATCTAAACGACCATTAACTTAGATCATACCAAGCACTCTTTTATACTACATTAAGTACAGGTACCTTGGTCCGGAGCCACCAATTTGTGCTTTTTGTAGCACTATAGCCCCTCCAACGCACTTGATAGTTGGATATACCTCTAAGGGGATTGGTATCCTACACAGATTCCTTATCTAGATTTATCACACTAATGATTTGATTATCTTTGGTTCCTAACCATTAGTATTCGTCGCGCCTACGTTCTTTACCCCATTTATTTTAATTATTTACCATTAAAACTATATTTTTTTATTGTATCCACCACTACAATTTAGTATCTGTGTGCTCTCAGTATACCAGGGTTCTTTATTCTCTCTCCGTTCTCATCTCATATTACCCCGGAAGTAGCACCATACTTTACTACTTGGATTAGCTGAGCAGGGGTTCCATCCCCAATCCCGTCCATTCCCCTCTCCCTACAAACAGGAAGTCCACCAATGGGAGCAATCAATCCACACAATCAGTAAGAAAATGGAACCAGCCATCAGTCAATTAACCAACACCCATTAACCCAACAAATACATGCAGGTTTATATAAAAAGAAAAATACATTTCATATTAAAAATGCAATTAAAGAGATTGATGGTATGCAACTCACTCAACTATAATCAAAATCATGGGGGGGGAATGAGTTTAAAGAAAACAATAAAAAAAAAATTTATATGTAAAAAAACAAAATTCTCTATCTCTGCGCAGGTGAGGAGGTCCAGGGGGGACCCTGCTATATATATATATATATATATATATATATATATATATATATATATATATATATATATATATATATAATGTAGCAGGGTCCCCCCTGGCCCTCCTCACCTGCGCAGAGTAGCGGGTAACCCCGCATCATGTCAGGCAGTTGCAGGGGCGATCGCGGCTCCCGGCGGCATCAGTGACAGGACGTCGCCATCTTGTGCGCGTTTGCAGTCGCGGCGGCCATTACACCTAGCGCAGGAAAGTGTAGGGAGGCAGAAAGGTCGCGCAATGCCAGTTAGGGTGAACGGCGGCCATTACAGGTTTGCACAGGCTCCATGGAGAGTAGCAGCGGCCAATATAGTGCGCACACGCGGCCCCAATGTTAAAGAGGGCCATAAAGGACTACAATTCCCAGCAGCCTCTGGGGACTGCACTTTCACCTTGGTCACAGGCAGCCAGACAGCCAATAGAGCTTGCAACTTCTCCTGCTGGAGAAAGATACATTGTTGTGTGCAGAGTCAGGACGCAGACTGTGAAGCACATGAGTCAGTCAGACTTAGGAGACAGAGGGGGAAAGAAGGGGGGCAGAGAGCTGCGAGCTTCTGCCCTAGGCCAGAAATCCCAGGCTGGAACTGAGGCCCTGCTCCCCACTAGTGGGGGTGGGTGGTCACAGGGACAGGCCCTTAGGTAAGGACCCTGTGCCCCTTCAGCTGTGTGCTAGGCAGGGACCTAGTGACGGACCCTGTGCAGTTCTTTAGTGCAGGGACCCAGTGAAAGGGGTTTGCTGCATGTTCCTGTAGCTGTGTTGCTGATCCAGAGACTGTCCTTACGGTGGGACGTCCGGCGGGACCCCATCCCACGCAGAGGTACAGATCAGCGCTGGACCAAGCAGCGCCGGTAGACCCTTTGCGAAGACACCCAGGTGTAGAGACACCTGGGCAGGTATTTACAACCTTCCACACGTGCACCAACTTTAACTTGCTCCTCACATGTGACAGGCCTGTTCACACACTTGGGTGGGCTTGGACTCTTTGGACACGGGGTTGGGAAGGGGGTGTAAGGCCTCCTTCAGGGTGCAGGCTTCGGAGGGAGGGCGTGCTGACGTGCGAGCTGCCGTGGGACACAATGTATTCAAATTGAATACTGGTTGTCAGGGTAGCAGCTGCCCTGTCTCCGAAGTACGGAGTTGACGCTGGCTACAGTTTCAATAAACAATCCAAGTCGTTTTTTGAAGCTGCAGCAGCGTCACTGGGACCTCGGCAGCCAATGAAATCATTCTTGAGAATGATTTCATGACTGCAACTTGGATCCCTAACCTCAGGTCTGTAGCCCCGCCCCCTCCCCGCCTCCTCAACTCCTGAAACAGTCTGCTGGGAGGATGAACACACATCGCCCAGCAGACTGCCGCCCTCCCTCCCGAACGCCCGCTCTCCAACTCCTGCCTCCGGCACCCTGAACGAGGCCTAAGGGTATAGCCCAGTTAGTAGCCAGCTAGTGGCAGAGTGTGGTACATATATCTTGTTGTGTATTGCTGTTTTATGTGTTAAGTTATATTCTGCATATAGTAAAGACCATTGCTATTTTACATCCAGTGTATGTGTTCATTTGAATGTGTCCTGCGAGAAACAACTCCCGCTCTGCGGGGAGCCATCGCAGGTGGAGGCGCTGCACCATATAGTATTGTTCAGGAGGATACACCCCAGGCTCTCATTGGCGGAGGTTCAGGCCTCCTGTGAGCCTAACAGGTAAAGCACCACACTGGGTAATACATATAGATTCTCCTCATATGCACCCTATCTGCGATTGGGGGGGGGGGGAAGGAATATGGGTTACATATATAAAACGAGAAGAAGGATAAAGCAAAAATTGTGTATCATATATAAAGATTTTGCTGGAGAAATGTTTGCATTGCTGTTCAAAGAAGAGTTTCAGTGCACTCCAAGTAGGAAAACATGAGAGACAATAAACTGGTGACATTGTGTGATATAGGAGGGTTACATACGTGGTGCTAAAGATTGAATGGTGATGCAAATCCATGATTCCTATTCAATGTGCTGTATGCTGTCTGCTGCTTGCTCCTCCTAGCAAGAAATAAAGGCAGATGCCTTCACAGCACGTTAGACATAGGCCATTGAGATTAACAGGGCAGGCCCTTTTAGGACTAAAGTGTACTTCTGGGTAGTTCATTTATTTACCCAAATCTGACAGCAGTTATTTAGCATCACGACCATGCTCAACAGCCTGGGCCCAGGACAAGACGTTAGTCTGCTCTGTGTGTCAGTGTATGTGTGTGTATCTGAGTCAGTCTGCTTTGTGTATCAGTGTGTCAGTGTGTGTGTGTATCTGAGTCAGTCTGCTCTGTCAGTGTGTGTGTGTGTGTGTGTGTGTGTGTGTGTGTGTGTGTGTGTGTGTGTGTGTGTGTGTGTGTGTGTGTGTGTATCTGAGTCAGTCTGCTCTGTGTGTCAGTGTGTGTGTGTATCTGAGTCAGTCTACTCTGTGTGTCAGTGTGTATGTGTGTGTGTATCTGAGTCAGTCTGCTCTGTGTGTCAGTGTATGTGTGTGTGTGTGTGTGTGTGTGTGTGCATCTGAGTCAGTCTGCTCCGTGTGTATCAGTGTGTGTGCATCTGAGTCAGTCTGCTCTGTGTGTATCAGTGTGTGTATGTGTGTGTATCTGAGTCAGTGTGCTCTGTGTGTATCAGTGTGTGTGTATCTGAGTCAGTCTGCTCTGTGTGTATCAGTGTGTGTGTATCTGAGTCAGTCTGCTCCGTGTGTATCAGTGTGTGTGTATCTGAGTCAGTGTGCTCTGTGTGTATCAGTGTGTGTGTATCTGAGTCAGTCTGCTCTGTGTGTATCAGTGTGTGTGTATCTGAGTCAGTCTGCTCCGTGTGTATCAGTGTATGTATGTGTGCATCTGAATCAGTCTGCTCCGTGTGTATCAGTGTGTGTGTATCTGAGTCAGTCTGCTCCGTGTGTATCAGTGTATGTATGTGTGCATCTGAATCAGTCTGCTCCGTGTGTATCAGTGTGTGTGTATCTGAGTCAGTCTGCTCCGTGTGTATCAGTGTGTGTGTATCTGAGTCAGTCTGCTCCGTGTGTATCAGTGTGTGTGTATCTGAGTCAGTGTGCTCTGTGTGTATCAGTGTGTGTGTATCTGAGTCAGTCTGCTCTGTGTGTATCAGTGTGTGTGTATCTGAGTCAGTCTGCTCCGTGTGTATCAGTGTATGTATGTGTGCATCTGAATCAGTCTGCTCCGTGTGTATCAGTGTGTGTGTATCTGAGACAGTCTGCTCTGTGTGTATCAGTGTATGTATGTGTGCATCTGAATCAGTCTGCTCCGTGTGTATCAGTGTGTGTGTATCTGAGTCAGTCTGCTCTGTGTGTATCAGTGTATGTATGTGTGCATCTGAATCAGTCTGCTCCGTGTGTATCAGTGTGTGTGTATCTGAGACAGTCTGCTCTGTGTGTATCAGTGTATGTATGTGTGCATCTGAATCAGTCTGCTCCGTGTGTATCAGTGTGTGTGTATCTGAGTCAGTCTGCTCCGTGTGTATCAGTGTGTGTGTATCTGAGACAGTCTGCCCTTGGTGTATCAGTGTGTGTATGTATATATGAGCCAGTCTACTGTGTGTGTCAGTGTGATATCCTCAGTTAGCTTTCCTGGGTTTGTGACAATAATCCACAGATCTGGTTCACCAGTTTACTGTTGAATCCACATCAACAGCTTTTCAGCATAAACTCTGATATACAGGCATACCCCGCTTTAAGTACACTCACTTTAAGTACACTCGCGAGTAAGTACATATCGCCCAATAGGCAAACGGCAGCTCATGCATGCGCCTGTCAGCACGTCCTGAACAGCAATACCGTCTCCCTACCTGTACCGAAGCTGTGCGCAAGCGGGGAGACTATAACGCCTGTTACACATGCGTTATTTACATCAGTTATGCAAGTATATAACGATTGCAGTACAGTACATGCATCGATAAGTGGGAAAAGGTAGTGCTTCACTTTAAGTACATTTTCGCTTTACATACATGCTCCGGTCCCATTGCGTACGTTAATGCGGGGTATGCCTGTACTACTCAATTTAGGAAAGATCTACGTCTGCCATCTAGTGACAGAATATTATATAGCGCTTCATGTACTTATGGTCGTGCTCCATCTGTTCCTTTGCCAGTTATGGGTAATTCTTGGCACTCTTCGTGGAGTAAACACAGAGTCTTCTTGATTGCAATGATTAGATATATGCCCTGCACCCCCTTTGGCCAAGACGAGTTGACGCCCTCACTAACTGCCTTGTAATCCGATGTCCTCAGGATCGCAAGCAGTGGAAAACCTCCGCAAATGCAAGAACGTTGCAAGCTTTACCTTCTCCCAGCTTGACATTTAAAGAAGAAGCCAACGTACCATCCAAGTCTGAGGTTCCATCAGACACAGGGTAAACAAAAGATTAGACGAAAGTATCCTCTTTGTCAACACACGATTCTGAGCTCTCGGATTCCAGCAGACTTGGACAGTCCAGAGATACATTCGGACCACAGCCATCATTCAGTCAACTCAATTACAGTAAGGAAGAATGTTACAAACATGAAACGAGGTAGCTTCTTCCGCATCTGGTCTTCTTCTCAGTCCATAGCTGACCAGATATGACATTACTCTCTACAGGCCTGGAAATGGAGGATTATTCTTTGAAGTTATACCTCTTTTGCTATCAGATCTAAGATGTGTGTGAACATTCACCAGGTCGCCTACCCTAAAAGAAAGTTATTTTCGCCCTTGGTCATAATAGTACTGTTGGGTACGGTGGACCTTTTCCAATTGTGTCCCGACCAAGGCATAGGTGTCATCCAGAATTTAAGTAGCTGTGTCTAAACTGATTTACTGGGATACCATCTGCAAGGAAGTAACTTTTAATACTTGGGGAACAAAGACTTAAAGTTAGACTGCCATGTTTACAAGAGTCAAATGAGAATGCTGTGCCACACAGGCAGTATAACCCATATTCCTCTGGGAGGTAATGGATCTATGGCTGAGTGTTGTAACTTATTGCAGGAGAGGGAATCGGGCACTATATTCTCAGTCCCTTTTCTGTGGGTTACAGCAAAATCAAAACTTGAGCAGGAGTAAGCACCACCTCCCAAGTCTGCCAAACGGGTTAAACTTAGATAGGCGCCATTTAAGAGCACTATAATCAGTCAATAGCGTGAAGTTTGTCCCTTCAAGATACGACCAGAAATATTCCATGCTCCATATCACAACAAAGCCTTCACTTAGAATATCATGCCTCCAAAGTGGACAGCGTTCGACTACCATAAGCAATATTTAATTCCTTTGGCGTTTGTGGCGTGTTGAAAGAGTGCTGACTCTAGGCCACAGTCTGAAGCATTTGTATATAGTTCCATGTAGTAAAATAACAAAGGAGGAAGAGGGAGTAGGTGGTACGATACCTTTTTATTGGACCAACAAAGCTCCTTGTATTGACCCTGAATATATTTGTATGTAGTTATTATATCTCCTTTTAGGCGCCTCTTTCCTAATGTAAACATATCTAAATTAGCTAACATCTCCTCATAAATCCAATTTTACATCCCCTTTATCACTTTTGTGGCTCCTCTCTGCATTTGTTCTAGTTCCATAATGTTTTTTTTATGGAGTGGTGCCCAAAACTGTACTTCATATTCAAGAAGTGGTCTTACTAATGCTTTATACAGTGTCATAATAATGCTTACTTCCCTTCCATCCATTTCCCGTTTTATGCAAGATAGGATCTTAGTTCCCTTTGCAGCTACTGCCTGACCTTGGGCACTATTGCTAAGCCTGCTGCCTACAAGCACTCCTAAATCCTAACAATAGCAGATGATACTCGCCCTGCCTCAGCGGAATGATAGGTGGGTGCACTAGGGAGATGAGTACAAAGTAGAAAACAGAAATATCTCAACGTTCAACTCCTAAATCCTTCTCCATCAAGGATTGACCTAATTTTGCCCCTTTCTGTCATATTCTCTAGCCTGCTGTACCCATGCTTGGCCACCGGGACTGCTGCCACTCTCAATGTCTTGTTCTTGCCTGCAGTACCTATACTTGTCCACCGGGATTGCTGCTGCTAAACTAAGGAACATTCCAGACTCTGATACCTGACACACCTGCACCTGTGCTCCCTCTCAGCCTGCCTATATAAACCTCCCTTTCCTGTTCCTCCCTTGCCTCTGTTTCAAGTCAGACTCCTATGCACATGCCTCTGATCCTGATTTGTTCCTGTACCAGTCTCCTCGTTGCCGACCTCTGCTTGTTACCTGACTTCGCTATCTGCCGCCTGCCTCGGATCGCTGCTTGTGACCCCTACTACGCTCCTACTGTTCCGGCCACCGAGATCCTACCCGCCACAGGAGTCTCCCGTGACACTTGTATTTGTAACTCACATATTTATTCTTGTGTCCCAAATGCATAAACTGATATTTATCTGACATTTACCTGCCCAAGTTTCCAGTCACTAAAAAGATAACAGCAATTGGCACAACTGGGCCTTATCCTTAGCATCTATTTGATCTTAGTCAAGAGCCCCTTTAATATCCATCGCAAGATGATCACTGGTTAGTAAAATAGCTGGAAGAGATACCGTAACTATCCGTTCCGTATACAAGACGTATCGATTAACGGTGGTTATTGTGATAAATGGGGTGGAAAGAATTGTCTGATTTGACTTTTTGCGTACAACCCCATTCCAATCAGAATAGTTCTCCAGCCACATAACCTTACGAACAGTCACATACACCCTGCCGTGAAAATTCATGGGAACCTTGTACTTATACAGAAAGTCTCTGCCCAGCAACATAGGGACTACTAGGTTACGAGCGATCACTGCATCATGCAAAATCTGTATCCCGTGCCAGGTGAAGATCAAGGTAGTCATTTTATAAGGCCTACATTGTAGAAATGGTTGCCATTAGGAGTGGAGATCCCTTCTAAGGCAAATGTACCAGTCCAGGGCTAATGCAGTCACCACATCGCTGATAGCAGTAATCACTACATTTTGAGCATTAATCAAGACTTATAGATGTGGCCCCATAGCATTGTCCCCATTAGCCACTGACTATGGATCAAACTGAGATTGAATACAAGGAGTGTTCAGAACATTATCCATAGGCCTTCTTGCACATGGCAATGTCCCATGGGTTCCAGGTGATCCCTGATTTCTCAATGTTCAGGTCAGTGATGTGGGTTACATTCTGGACAAATTAGCTTTAACACATCGACCCTTCCACAACCACCTGAGTTTACCCCTTGCGGTATTCCCTTGCCCTGTACTGAGAAGGTGTGACTGCTTGTCCAAAAACTACAGTCTCATTGGTTCCCCCAAACTTGGCATATACTTCATAAGCTAAGAGAACCAGAACACAGAATCAGTAGCTCCAAATACTAAAGCAATATGAAAAAAAATGGAGAGCAATGTGTCGCAGGATAACATAAATCTGATAGATGTGCAGGTGAACTTTCCGACCAGATCACATACAAAAACTGGTACGGACTTATGATTTTCTCCGGTGTTGGGCCAGGATTGCTTGTAAAACTCAGCCTTCCTTGTTAGGTGGCAAGTATGCTTTTCTGTATAGGTTTAGGAATGTGTCACCATCTTTAAAATGGTCAAAGCAACATAGAACCACCACCTGGGATCTCCGTCCAAGAAATAAGGTATCCGAGTCAGCAACCAGAAGGTACTATTACCAAGCCTCTTTGTCAGGGTCTCCTAGACATCTTGCTCCTAGTCATAGTTCCTTTCTCTGTCCACCGGGTGTGCTGCTGGTTTCTGTCTGCTCTGGGGTTCTTCTGTCTGTCTGTCTCCTCTTGTTGCTCCTGTCCTTATAGTTCCTGTTTCATGTTCCTTCCTTGCCTTTGTTTTGTTGTCAGACTCCTTATGCCTATGCCCAAGCTTCTGCCTCTGCTTCTGTTCCGTGTTGGAGTCCCGTACATTATTAAAGGCGCTTGCTGGTAATCTGGCTAGTTCCTGTTTGTTCCCTATTCCCTGGTCTCAGTGCCTGTTCCCTAGTCAAAGTTCCTGCTCCCTAGTCTCAGTTCCTGCTCCCCGCCCTGCTCATGCCTTCTTGTGCTGAACCCTGCCTGTGACCACGACGATCCTGCTTGCTGCCTGTAACCGAACCCAGCCTGGGACCTCGACCACACAACTGCCATCTGCTTCCGACCTCTGCTTGTGACCCCGACCACGCTACCTGCCGCCTGCCTCTGACCTCAGCATGTGACCCCAACAGTCCTTGCCTTCCCTGTTGTTCCGACCACCGTGGTCCTACCCGCTCTAGGAGTCCCCCGTGACACTCTTGCAGTATTGCTGTAATGTCCCCTGTCATTTGGTCGCTGATGGAGGTCTATTATTATGACTAACTATTGTCTATCAGTCCTTGTAGTGTTTTGAAATATTATAGGATCAGCTGTGGGGGCCTTTGTAGGCCTACTAGTGTGCAATGACCTCAGGACATGTCTGGACAATGGAGTTTTAGGGCCCCATGTTAAATTGGGTAAGAAGCAAAATGTGACACTGTGTGCTCATTTGCATGTCAGTTTCCAGAATCCCTAGCTGCAGTGGAAGCCCTGTATGCTAAGAGATAATGAGGAAAAGCAAGGTTGCAGACCTGTCTGAGACATGTGAATGTGCTCACAAGTGATATTTTTATTTAGAGTCCCTATACCAGATGTAACATCCAGGTCTGCAATTTCTTGTGTTAGTTCATTGATTTTAGTCTGCAAGTTGTGCTGTCTGATCTGGTTTTAGTTACTGTGTGTCGCAGCTCCACGTTACTTTCACTTTCCAGGCACTGATTGGGGTACGCAGATATCTTGCCATTGCCCAAGATGTTAGGAACGCGGAAGTAATATTACCAGGAATTTTCACAGTGGAGCGTCACTGTGATTCCCTCATCTAGCTCTCTGGGATCTGAGACAATAATCCCCACAGATCTAGTTCACCCGTTGTAATTACAATATACATTTACACGGACAATGACAGTGTTATAACAATGACTATTTGTAAATGTAATTAATGTCCAGGGAAAGGAGCACTTGAGGTACTGTAGCTATACTGACACGGGTGTACATCAGATCAAGCCCAACGGCCACGAGAACTAGTACACATAAAAAAGATGTACTGCCAGTGGCGTAGCTAGACATGCGCGGGCCCCCGGGCAAAACAATTTTCAGGGCCCCATTAAATTAATACTGACTGCAATTTTTTTCTCCCTCCCCCCATCCTCTCCCTGATCCTCTCTCTCATCATCCCTCCTCCTCATCATCCCTCACCATCATCTCTCCCCGTCCTCATCATCTCTCCCCCTCCCCATTATAATCATCTCTCCCCCTCCTCTTCATCTCTCCCCCTCATCATCATCTCTCCCCCAGTCCCCTTCATCATCATCATCAGATCTCCCCCGGTCCCCCTCATTGTCATCAGATCTCCCCAGTCCACCTCATCGTCGTCATCAGATCTCCCCCGGTCCCCCTCATCGTCATCATCAGATCTCCCCAGTCTACCTCATCATCATCAGATCTCCCCAGTCTACCTCATCATCATCAGATCTCCCCAGTCCACCTCATCATCAGATCTTCCCCCCCCCCCTCCTCCTCCTCCATGCCTACCTGTGGTAATGGAGATAGGCGGGGGAGATGGTATGTGGCAGCGGGCCCCCGGTGTTAAGGGATAAGACGGTAGAAGAATCAGCACTTGCTACAGACGCAGAGCAAGACAGCACGAGGTGAGCACCTCTTCATGTCTTTCTCCCCCCCTCATGTCATTCTCTCTCCTCATCTTTCTCCCCCCATCATGTCTTTCTCTCTGCTCATCTTTCTCTCCCCTCTCATGTCTTTCTCTCTCCCCCCTCATGTCTTTCTCTCTCCCCATCATGTCTTTCTCTCTCCCGCTCATGTCTTTCTCTCTCCTCATCTTTCTCTCCCCCACCCTCATGTCTTTCTCTCTCCCCCTAATGTCTCTCTTTCTTCCTCATGTCTTTCTCTCCCCCCTCATGTCTCTCTCCCCCTCATGTCTTTCTCTCTCCTCATCTTTCTCTCTCCCCCTCACGTCTTTCTCTCTCCCTCTCACGTCTTTCTCTCTCCCTCTCATGTCTTTCTCCTCGTCATTCTCTCTCCCCTCATGTCTTTCTCTCTCCCCCCCCTCATGTCTTTCTCTCTCCTCCTCATGTCTCTCTCTCTCCCTCATGTCTTTCTCTCTCCTCATCTTTCTCTCTCTCCCACTCATGTCTTTCTCTATCCCCCTCTTTTATGTCTTTCTTCCCCCCCCCCCTCATGTCTCTCTCCCCACCCCCTCGTCTTCCTCTCCTCCTTCATATCTTTCTCTCTCTCCCCCCCTTCATGTCTTTCTCTCCCCCCCTTCATGTCTTTCTCTCTCCCCCCTCATGTCTTTCTCTCTTTCCCCTCATGCTGAAGCATGGATATCCATACAACCTGGCCTGTTGGTGGTCTTTGAGGACTGAGTTTGACACTCCTGCCCTAAACCCACTAGACCCGTACTGGTTGTCCCCCCTGTCGGCAGCCTAGGTGGTCCTTCTCAGACATGTCAACTCTCACTGATTTTACACTCATTTCTACCTTGTTAAAAAAATGAATGTTTTGCAGTTCTCCTGAAACACTGAACCCAAGCACATGGGCTTCTCACGTTTATCTGATGGCTTCATAATTACTTTGCAAAGAGAGATCAATTTACCTGGGACTTTGAGGAATGGGCTCATTACACATAAACACCATTAGATACGTGCCTCCCCACCCCCAGTGCCTCATTCAGCATAATCGTGCACATGTTAATACCGTATTTCCTCGATTGTAAGACGCCGTTGATTCTAAGATACACCATTGATTTTTTTTTTAAAATCGGTAAAAAAAGGTAACACTACATTAAATGTTTCATCTATCAGAGCTTTTTACAACCACGGTGTAACGCTTGCGCTGCCCACGAGCAAGACAGGACCCCGGTACTGAGTTGGGGAAGTATAGAACCACGCACCCACAGCAGCGGAAGCGTACCTGGCAGGCGGATTGTCAACGTAGCCGGGTCTGGGTTGGGGAGAGTGGGTTAGTCCTGATGCTTGCCAAGGTCTTGGGATGGAGAGGTTAGAGCTGTCAAAGTCCGTTAAGCCGTGGTCTGGGGTTGGAGAGGTCAGAATCGTGGAAGTCTGTATAGCCAAGATCTGGGGTTGGAGAGGTCAGAATCGTGGAAGTCCGTATAGCCGTGGTCTGAGTTGGAGAAGTCAGCAGAGTTGAGGATAAGCCGGGGTCAATATCCAGAGGGGTTCAGAAGTCAAGCCGGGTCGGTACTCGTAGAATCCAAAGTGCAAGAAACACAAGACGCAGGAGCTCAAGGCTACAACCAGTTATGCTCAGCAAAGCAGGAAGGGAAGTGCAGGGTATTTGTAGCTCACAGGAACCAGTAGCAAAGGAGGCGGAGCGGAGGCGCGGCCTCTGCGGAGGCAAGGATTGGCTGCAGGAGATAAGTGGGCTAGATGAGAACTTGCCACGCAGCTGGGGAGCGGTGCACGGTGTCACGTGAGAAGCGCGACGCGTCTGAGGCGAAGCTAAGCTCCGTGGCACACTAGAAGAGCTGCGCGTGCGCTCTGTAAGCAGAGCGGGGGTGCGCGAACGCACTGGTGCCAGAGCGGAGGTATGTGCTGTGACAGATAAGGAGGGAACACGTCGCAAAGGACATGTTCCCCGATTCTTACACGTGGCCATAAAAAGTATTCTCTTTGATTTGATTTTTAATTGTATAAAGTTACTAGAAATTTCATTAATATACTGCAGGACAGATACTGTATTTAAAGATGCCTCAGCCACCTTATACAATGTTTTGCTACAAATATAATAATATAGTTGTGGGAAAATACCTTGAAAGATGTGGAAAGGGATGCACTCCTTCCTATAGGAAATAATGCAACTACATACAGTACATACTGGATACATTTAAGTGTAGAGAGAATGGCACACCATTCTATTATACAATTAAAGCTTAAGTATTGTAAAAGGTAGATAGCAACTGACGCAGGTCCCGTGCGCACACCAGCCACCCCTTCCCCGGTCAGAGGGTCCCCGGGAGCTTAACAGCCGGCCATTTTAGAGGGAGAGGAGGAGTTCCGGTCCCGTTCACACGAGAGTCGGCGGGAAGGGGAGGAGGTTTAGCGGCCGTGGTCGGAGCTGCTGAACTGCTGCTTGACTGCCGAGCTGCTGCTGGGCGCTGGAAACCCTTGTAAGTGTAACACCCCTGTGACGGTATGGTTAGTTGGCCTCACATGATAAAGGTGAAGCCCGGCTGGCTGGCTGGCTCTAAAACCGTGTGTAACTGGCCGCTTATGTGAGCTCATATGGGCGGTACATTTTGTGTGGTGTAACCCCTTCCAGAGTAGAGCATAATCTCGGTGTGATCTGGGAGGGGGAAATCTGTGTTTATTGTGGGGGAACAGGGAATGTGAAATGTAAATACTTTAAAGCACTTTATTCCCTGTAAATTGTATTCCCCCAGCTAGCAAGTCAAGTACTGCGATTTATGTTTAATCATTTCTATGCAAGCAGATTCGGTAATTCAAGTAGCCGAGTTGCTTGCATAAAAATGCCGGATCCGGACAAAGGCTGGGAGTGGCTAGTTGTCAGGATATTTGGTGAGCAGGAAAGGGCGGACAATCGGGTCTGGGGATGGGCTCTCAGCGGGGTAGAGCCTTTGTTCCCCGCAGACTCTGAGGCGCCTACCTAGCGGGCGGTATAGGGCTGACTAGGGGAAGCCGTCGCCGGGACGGAGCCCGTAGGCGCGGTTTCCATTGGCGAGTTCGAATTTCCTGCTCGTCAGCAGACCCATCATCACGGGGCGGTCCTGAGTGCCTAAACTCGCCCTCTCCTCTGACTGGTGCAGCCGGGCGAGCACTGGGCTGGGGATTGGCTGCACCATCTCGATCCGTGCCCTAATTGGCCGGCAGCTCCTTCTCCATAGAAAAGATATCTAAGGTGCACTGCCGATCTGAGTACCAAACTAACTCTGGACTTTGACGGTGATCCAATTGGCGGGATTTTCAAAGCTGCTATTGAGAGAATAGCACTTTGAGGAACCAGGACGAGAAGCGGACAGGGTAAGCCTACCTGAAGCAGGCCCCTGCACCTAGTCGAGGCTAGTCTACGCCCTCCCCCCCAGGCCCCCAGTTGGTGAGTGTATTCTGTAATTCTGTATTTTGTATGTCTGCTGGCTTGCCAGAATAAACTCTGTTTATTCAACTTCTTTGTCCTGTCTGGGGATAGTGATCTCGGTGTTAAACGTTCTGGTCTCTCGTCACAACCCCTATCTACCGGCTACTAAAGATAGGGTGCACACAGATATAACACAGTCTCTGATGTTATTGACAGGGGTTTTAGACCTGCTCTCCTAGAGGTTAGCTCAGTGGTTTTACCTTTGGTCTCAGGGTCTCACCGTGGGTCCAGGACTGGGGTGTAGTCGAGTGGATCAATACAGGTAAAATAGAAAAGAGGCACCAGGAACTTTTAAAATAGTGATGGTCTTTATTGTGGTTCAGCATATATGGCATTCCTCCATAGAACAGATTTCAGCAGTAATCAGGACAGGTTTTCAATGAACATGGCATCCACCTTCGTAGCTATTCCCCCTCCAGACAGGAGTTCCATGCAGTCAATGTAGAATTGGATCCTCTCATTGAACATGGGGTCTGGATCCACCTCCCCCTCGCAAGAGTAGCCTCTCCTGGGCCTCAATGCAAGTACCCTACATTTCAGGAAACACATCCCTGTCTGTTGTAACAAGAAAGGAAAGCGTTCCGTTTTCTTCCTGCCTGAAGCATTGAATCAGCTGTGGGTGCATTCCCTGGAGTCCCCTTAAGATAAAAGGGATCCCCTATGCAGGGAACTCATATGGGGTCCCTGTCCTCCTGAATAGGCTAGCTGGAACCAGGACACACTCTCACCCCTGGGGTCTGGCCCCCCTGGGTAGAACTAAGAACCACCTCCAGGTGTCTGGCCCCATGGAGATGCTCAACCCCTCCCCCCCCCCTTGAGTAAGACAGGACTGCCTGTAATTTGGAGTCACATATTTATACTAGGGGAGTGGCCAACCCACCCCAGTAACTGGGCAAATCTGCCTGTAGCAAAGGCCACCCATTCTGCACGTGGCTCCATCATCTCCCAGACAGGAGGATGTGCCTGAATCTGTAACAATATAACATAACTGGGGATGTGATCTCACCTACCTAGCCTATTGACTAGTTAACCCTGGCACTGCCTGCAGCTTTACCAGGGCCGATATGCAGGGCAAGGGCAAAAAAATCTAGCAGGGTGCTACATTAGCATCCTCGCTGCGACTGCCCCAGCAGCCTCTTTTTTAAAAAAAAATTTAAACATCGATTCTAAGATGCATCCCAATTTCAGACGTGAAAATGGGGGGGAAAGGTGCGTTTTAGAATCGAGGAAATACGATATATGAATTTTGAATACCTTTAAGTTAATTCTGGACTATGTGACTGGAAAACAGACCCCCAAACATAGACCCTCTCATAACCCTCCCCTCTAGAAGCAAGGAGATTTTAATTGTGCACCAAGTCGATTTTGATGCAAAATGACAGAGCAGTTACACTACCCCACAATTAAAGGAGCAGGGCTGCCCCTGCTCTTTCTTTCTTAGGCCCTATTGTTTTTACACGGGGTGGAAATCGGGGGTCCTGAGTTAAACGCCACTATTTTCAGACACTATTTTCAGCTCGGGGGGGCTCGTCCAGTTTGCGCTATACATCCTGGTGGGTGAAGTTACAGTGTTTAAATCTACATTGGGGGGAGGGGGGGAATGGCTGCCAAATCTTGACCAATAGGAAGCTGCAACATCAGCGGCCGTGGCTTCCTATTGGACGGTCATTTAAATCCCCGTTAAAAAAAACAAAAAAAACAGGAAATAATACAGATAACTTCACCAGTAAGTATCTCCAGGGAATCCCCCATAGCTGAATATAGTGCGGGTCACCTTCAGCCTGGCAAGAACTGACCCTTTAAAATGACCTTTGACACTCCCAATCCCCCTAATCCTGGAGGTCAATGCCATACTCACCAGCAGAGGTCGCCCTCTCCCAACACCAACTGCGCATGCGCCACCTCTTGAGGATCCCCCCTGCTGGTTACGTGATTACCTCGCGCCGACCTCTCATCTAGCGCACACAATTCTCAATCCCTCCCCCCCCCCCCCCCCCTCTCTTCTACCTGGAGCGTCACGCGGGCACGTGCTAGGTGTTTTGTGTGCGCGTGCTGGCCGCGAGGCTGAGAGGCTGCGCGCGCACACCCTGCCCCCTCACAGCTCCGGCCGTTGGTGTGGCGCGTGACGCTGCATCCTCCGGTCCCTGGTATCGGGAGAGGCCGCGGCCTGCCCCTCAATGATCCGCTCCCTCATGCTGACCGGGAAGAAGTCCGAGGGCAGCGGGGGCAGCAATGGAAGTAGCAGCAGTAGTAGTAGTACCAGCAGCAGTATTAGTATTAGCTGCGCCCCGGGCGGTGAGAACGGGGCCGAGCCTCTGGCCCCAGCGGCCGGGACGGCCTCTCCCGACACCGGGGCCGCGTTATTAGAGAGAACCCCGCGGAAGAAAGAGCGGGCCTCTCCCGGGGCCGAGGCAGGCCCGGCCGCGCCCGGGATTTTAGGGGGCGGGGAGGGCGGCCAACCGGAGACCCCCGAGGGGCGGAGGACCAGCCGCAGGAAGAGGGCCAAGGTGAGGTCTACACACCCCGGGGGGAGGGGGGAGGGGTAGGTACGGGCTCCATATACCCCCAGGACCGTTTAACCCATTCACTACCAGCGGCCCTGCCGTGTACTGCAGAGCAGGAGCCCATTGTGCCTTTAAAAGTATAGCTATAGTGCTGTATACATGGTGTGTGTATACATTTATATATGTGTGTGTATGTATATTATATATATTTTTTGTGTTGTAGCGGTCTTGAATGACTGTCCTTTCCAGCAGCGCAGTGGTTAAACGAGAAGTCTGCGGATGGGTTTCCAGAAATAATCCTAATTTTTGTTATCTGAACTTTTTTTTTGTGACTGCGAAGACTGATCTAAACTGCGATTTTTAACA
Source organism: Ascaphus truei (assembly GCF_040206685.1). Taxonomy (NCBI): domain Eukaryota; kingdom Metazoa; phylum Chordata; class Amphibia; order Anura; family Ascaphidae; genus Ascaphus; species Ascaphus truei. The sequence continues at coordinate 27,955,326 of NC_134488.1, forward strand.
TTTTGGAAGATCTGGATCTCTTAATCCCGGGGATAGGGGGAAATAAAGTGGCCGCGTGGGTCTTTACTTAAACGGCGATTATGACAAGGATAACATAAGAGGGCTATTTTTTTTTTTTTTTTGACTGCTGGTAACCCAAACTCTGTGGTGCCTCTTATTAAACCCACCAAGAGTTTGCCGTGTAAAGATCCCTGGCCCGAGTTAAATAACTTTTGATTTGAGTGACGAGCAGATAGTACGATTATATTCAAACTGACATTGTGCATTGTTCAACTAGCTGCAACCCCCAAAGGGGCTGTATTTTGATGCTCACCGAACATGAATCTGCTGTGCCACCATATAAACCTCACATAGCAGTGGAGGGGATGATAGAATTGGGGTCCAGTAGTAGCACACTTGGGTACCTTTTTATACTGATCACACGTGAAAGCTTTTGGTGCACATAGTCTGGCCACGTTAAAATCCTATCTTGCCCTAGTTGTAGCCGCTTTCATGACTCCAGCCTTGTGTCGGGGGAAAGAGGTGGTTTCATTGTGTGCCATCTGCTGCTGCTGCAAACAAAGGAACCATTAGGGAAGGCCCTGCTCAACCCTAACAGAAAAGGCCCCAGTGTGAAATCGCTACCGCAGTTTCCAGGGAGATGTAGCATTAGGGAATGTTCTATGAAAATCCATAATTAAAAAAAAAACGAAGTGCGTACTTCTAGAGGAGACTTCAAATACACATTTTGATCCTTTAATAATGTGAAGAAAATAAAAAGGAAAAATGGTCGCATGACCTATTTGCCACGCTGTTTTACAGTACAAGGGCTTTTGACTGGCGCCTGTAGAAGAACCCTCTGTAGTTTGAGAAACTGTGTACTGTAAGATACTTGGACCAATAAAGGGTATCATGCTACCTATTTTTTCCTTGGTTTTTCTTTTCACTGGTCAGAAGAAATTGGTAGCTGAAGGTTAAATGTACAATTTTTGTTTTGTAGGACAGATATTGCTTTTAACACAATACCTTTGCTAATATAGCATAGAACATGTCATGAACATGAGTGCTATATAAGAAAAGGGGGCTATTTGGAGCTTTTTCTTCTTGTATAACACTTGTAGTGTATGCAGCGCTGTACATAAGAATTTTTCTGGCACAATGAGTCCCTTCCCTGTAGAACTTACACTGTAATTGTGTTTCTTGAGGCACAGTGAACATGTCCAAGCTCGCAATGAGCGGACACTGGGATTCAGACCTGATTCACCTACTGCAAATACAGCGACATTACCAGGCGGTTACATCTTCACCTTTGACACAGTGCAACATTTCTGCTACGACTTCAAATGTCAGGAAGTTGGTTTGTTTATTGGATACTTGTCTTGGGTATATTGCCTAAGAGCATTAATGGTGCAAAGAGGAAAACTGTTCAATCACTCGCTTGTACATTTGCATTATTGGCACTTTCTAGTATCATGGACAGTAACAAACAGTCCCAATAACAATATTTAAAAAAATTGTCATCGCAATACAGAGATCTATTCAGTAGGAAAAAGACATTAACTGTTAATCATGTTTTCCATGATGGATGTTTAAAAATTGGTAATTTGGAAGGTATTCAGCTTCACATGTTAAATGTGTTTTTAAATTGCTTAATTATTTATTCCTGAACATTAGAGATGGGAAGGGACTAAGAGGGAAGGTGGTAAACACATGGCAATGTGATCTTCTTGGTAAGAGACGTGCAGCTATAACCAAGGAGGGGTGCCAAGATCCTGTTTACATTGGCAGTTCTGCCTTTTCCCCCTCGAAGCGTCCATGTCACCTGCTGTGCCTAAAATGTAGGTGACACCCACGGTAGGCTGATAGTAATAACGCAATACAAATTTTAAGTAGTGACTTATTTGTTGTTGCGATATTGCTATTCTATTAGAAATACTGCGCACCTCTATTTCCAAGTGATAATGGGTGTGGAATGGCATTGGAGAGAGTTGCTTGACTTGTGCATGATGGTAGGTTTTACAGTTCAATCTTTCTTTGCATTCCTTCCCCTACAATAGAATAATGCCAAAGCAGATCTAGCTGTTTCCATTAGTCTATGTGAGATATTTGAACCTGATGCATTCAAATTAGAAGCCCCTGTTATTAAACATGAAGTTGTCATGGACGTAAACGCCAACACACTGAGATTTTGGAACACGCAGACAGGTGATCTTAGTTCAAATGCTGTTTCTATCTCCTCAAGGGACATGCAGACCAAATTAAGCCAAAAACAGCACTTGCCTTTCTTAAAAATAAAATAAAAAAATGACCCAAGATGCTGTAACATTTTTGCTGCATTCTGAAAAGCTCCTAACAATAGCAACATGTCTCATCTTCTGTGATTATTTAGATTTTTTGCAGTTATGGTTTGGAAAGTAAATATCTTTCACTAAAACACAACCTATTTGATTTCAAGAAAACCTATTGAGTGCTTTAACTGGTGATGTGATATGTTGCTCAGTGGAATTTATGTTTAAATTTAATAATTTGTGTATCTATATTGTTAATCTCAGTTTGCTATCTGCCACCTAATAAATGTTACATATTAGTGGACCTATTTATTGTTACTGTTAACTGTTACTAAAATGTATATAATTCTATTACCAAGTGCCATTAATGCAAAGCTGCCGCATTTTTAGTAGGATCAATGGGGACAAATTTAGGGTAACGCATCAGTATATGGGACCTCTCGGCATGCTTGCACCTTTTGGTGTGCAGGATAATCCTGGGTGGACTGGACTATATAGTGGCTTTTATACACATGGCCTTAAAGCATGTGCTTATGGGTATCTGAGATCATCCTGGTATCCATTTACCTCATTTTGTGTTCTGTTGGAGATGACCTTGACACTAGCACCCCTGTGGCCATTATTACTTTTTCAGAATGATTTACTGTGTCAAAGGTGTGTAATCTCACATGGCCGTCCAAAACACAACTTTTTGTAACCTATTTTACAATCTAATATACTTCTGTAAACTAATCTAACCATGATAAAAGCAAATATTTGGTGTCTTATTTCTCTGTAAGTTAATTACAAATTGCGTTTCTTAAAGGCCTCTGAATGGGGGTAGTGATTGTCAATCAAGCGTTTTATACGTATAGGGTAAATAAGAGCCAATAAAGATAAATGGAGAGGGGGCTTTTCCTGTGCAAACTCTTGTTTAAGACTGTGACATCAGACATAAGGGAGGAGCCAGAGCAAATCTCCCAAGTCTCAGCTCACCATGTTTGCAAACTAAATACTTAAAGGTAGGGATGGGTGAAAGTGTCAAAATTCGAATCGCACATTAAAAAAAAAAAAAAAAAAAATGATTACCATCATTTTTCCTCTGTGTGAATATTATAAAACTCCTTCCCCTCCCCCTCTCCTTCCTTCTATTGCTTCCCCCTCTCCTTCCTTCTCCTACTCCCCCTCCCCCTCTCCCACCCCTCCTCCTCCCCCCTCTCTCTCTCCCACCCCTCCTCCCCCCTCTCTCTCTCCCACCCCTCCTCCTCCCCCCTCTCTCTCTCCCACCCCTCCTCCCCCCTCTCCCTCTCCCACCCCTCCTCCCCCCTCTCTCTCTCCCACCCCTCCTCCCCCCTCTCTCTCTCCCACCCCTCCTCCCCCCTCTCTCTCTCCCACCCCCCCTCCCCCCTCTCTCTCTCCCACCCCCCCTCCCCCCTCCCCCTCTCTCTCTCCCACCCCCCCTCCCCCCTCTCTCTCTCCCACCCCCCCTCCCCCCTCTCTCTCTCCCTCCCCCACCCCCCCTCCCCCCTCTCTCTCTCCCACCCAAACCCATATTTCAGGATGTGGAAGTTCTGGGTGAAGCAAATTTCATAATTGTAAACGCAGCCAATTCGAGTGTTGACCATAACATTTGCCCATCTCTACTTGAAGGCGTCAGATTTTGGTAAAGAAAAAAGGCATCAGTCATCCAGATGTAATCCCTTAAACATGTCACTGCCTTTAGTTCACTTTGGTCCTAGGAGGGATTGTTGTAACCAGTGCAACTGGACTTGCGTTCCCGCAGTGCCGTAATGGAAGATAACAGATGGAGAACATGTTATAATCGAGACTGTCAGTTGTCTGTTTTAGACCCTTTGGTTTCTCGGAGTATGAAGTTATTGTCCTGTGTGCATATGTGCTTGCAACCTAGCAACAGCTGCCCCCATGAAGTATATTTTACTTTCAGGATTGTTCTTGATCGTCTCGTACCCCAAGCAGAAATACCAGACCTTTCAGTTGCTTTATTTTATGATGTTTGTATGTAGAGTCCAATGTACAATAATCGCCTTACACTCAAAATGATGTACTGATGTAAGCAAAATGGCATTGCCCCAAATCATACATTGTGCTGGTATAGACATTGCATATCTAACTTGTGAGTCTCTATTGCTGCTAATGTCCCTAACCTAGTAACAAGGGGTGGGCAACTCCAGTCCTCAAGGGCCCCCAATGGGTCTGATTTTCAGGATATCCCTACTTCAGCACAGGTGGCTCAGTCAAAGACTGCACCAGCTGTGCTGAAGCAGGGATATCCTGAAAACCTGAACTGTTGCTGGCCATTGAGGATTGGAGTTGGCCACACCTGTAGTAACCCTAACCTTTTATCATTGCTCTAAGAAGATGCACTGCCTGCCTTTGCAATGCATAGTGTGTAGGAGAAGCAGGATCTTCACCCTTTTCTCTCCGTGAAAGTAAAAGGGCTGCTCTGTTGCGCAAGATAACCCATGTGCAACACTGCAATCAATGCCTCATTTATCTGCAATAACAGATACCCAGGGAGCCCTCCCAGGACCCTACTGAGTCTTTAATATTCCCCAAAGATTGCTCACTCTTAGTTAAGAGCAAAATCCATTTAACATGTTTCCATCTGCCTAACATAGTAGATTAGGTAAAAAAAAAAGACTTGTCCATTGAGTTAATTTTTTTTTCTTAAATTCTAACTGAGCGAGATACTCATGTTTAATGTTTGGATTTATGTTTTTAAAAGATTATTATTGTTTTATCAGTGTCAGGACCAAAATTAACCAGTAAAATGCTTAGCAGGTTCAATCTGGTTGATTGACACTTAAAAAAAATATTTACCAAATTTCAACACCTAGTTTAAAAATAAAATTAGTTTGTAAACACGCTGAGTGGAGACACGGGAGGGGTTTGATTTCCTCTGGCTGCTCCCTTCTGTCTGATGCTGCTGTGTTCAACGAGATTGCACAGGCAATGCCCCCTCTACCACCTTTATTGGCTGTATAATAAGGGATGGGTTGGATGAGGATTGATGAAGCTCCTGATAGTTCCACTCCCCCAGTTAGACACCTAGAAGAAAAGGATTATCTGCTAAATTTCAAAGAAACTAAATCTGCCAAATATTTGCTTTAAGCATGGTTACATTTGCTTTAAGACAGGCAATTGGATTGTTCAGTTATTTACAGAATTTTGTTTCTCTGGTCCGCTACCACATATTGAAGAACAAAACAAATGTGACGTGTTGCTTATCTTGTCACTTCCAGTGGATAGTTTTATATAAAAGCTGTCTGTTTTCCTCTTCGTGTTAAAGGTGCACTTCCTTTGAGATCCAAAATAAACCAATGGCAGTTGCGTGTTTAAGGAGTTACATCTAGGTGGTTGGCATATTTTCTATATTTTTTTTTTTTTGTCTTGCAAATGAAATGCTTGAGGATTTGGTCCCTGCAATTTGGTTTGTACACATGGAAGCTGAGACTTGGGAGGGGTTTGATTTCCTCTGGCAATTCTTCTGTGTGATATCACTGTGAGCTGAACTGGAGTTTGCACAGGCAAAGACCCTCTCTCCTCCCTCATCTTTATTGGCCTCTAACAAGGACAGGTTGAGTAAGCAATTGACCAGTACCCCTACCTTCATTCAGATGCCCTGATGACAAGAAAAGTCTTCTTGTAAAAGGAACCGAAACAAATTATTATTTGTTTAAGGAAGACCATTCAATTAAGTTGTCTTCAACAGTTATGTCTCCAACACCTGTGACATGCATCCATCACATACAGCTGTAGCGGACTTTTAAAGATGACATCTAAAAACATTTTGTAAACGCAATTTATCACGAAATTGGCTTCCTTAAACAAATGTAATCATGTGCAAAGCAAACATTTGGTTGGTTTGGTTTCTTTTAAATTTAAGAAAAATCTGATTATATATATATATATTTTTTAAATTGGGATTTTGGCTCATTGCAGTACGATCGGCAACTTCAGAGCTTGTTCATTAAGCCCTTTAATGTACTGATTGAAAATGCCCCCGACTTCATTACATTTTTCTCAGTTACTGTTGGACCTTTCTCATGTCCATTTTTAGGGACAGTCTCACTTAAACCTGTCATCTTTAAAGCAAACATTTTAACATTTCACTTTTTTTTTGTTTCTTTGGAAATGAACTTTTTTGTTTAAAAGAAAGCTCTGAAAGGGCCGTGTTAATTGTGTGTTTCCTCCAGCCTTAGTGTACTCTTTCCCTGTAACAGGACCAGTCAGGAGGCGGGGGGCTCTCTGCCTGTGCAAGGTCGTGCTCATCACAAAAAAGGAAGCGACTAAAGAAGGTTAAACTCCTCTCAAGCTTTAGCTTTAAAACGTTTTAATGTATTTACAAATGCATATAGGTGTCTGATTTTTGTAAAAACAAATGTCTGTACCATTGGTTTATCTTTATCCCAGGAGAGATGGCATCTTTAAGTTGGATAAACACATAGAAACACACTTTGACTGCAGATAAGAGTCACTTAGCACACATAGCTTTTCCATGTTCCTATCTGTGTCGTGTTAGTCTCTAACACCCCTGCTGGGAGGCTATTCCACTAATCTACTAATCCATCACCCTTCCTGTAAAGAAGTACTTCCTCACATTTCTCCCACCCCCCCATACACTCAAGCTTCAGAGCAGGGCCCCTTGTTCTAGCACATCTTTCCCCTGAAATATGCTTCCCCTCTTGTACCTTGTGAAACCCCTTAATATATTTGAAAGTTTCAATCAGTCCTTGTCCAAAGCTAAAATGACTAATAGGTTTTAATATTCTTTGTAAGCTGTGCTTTTTGCCACTATGCAGAATTGAGTCACAAGGTGGATCTCTTACAGGTGGAGTACAGAGAGATGGATGAAAGCCTTGCAAATCTCTCTGAAGATGAATATTATTCAGAAGAGGAGAGAAATGCAAAGGCTGAGAGGGAGAAAAAAGTTCCCCCGCCCCCTCCACAACCTCCTCCTGAGGAAGAAAATGATAGTGAACCCGAAGAACCATCTGGTAAGTTCCAGTACCTGCTTCCCTGCTGTTTGTTCAGTATGCTGTTACCATACGTCGGTGCAGGGGGGCTCAAGCCCCACCAGCAAGTCGGGCTTTTAGAATATCCCAGTCTCAGGCCAGGTGGCTTAATCGGAGGCTCGGTCGAAGACTGAACCTCTGAGCCGCTGGAGCTGGAATATCCTAAAAGGATGACTTGTTGGTGGGGCTTGAGGACTGGAGAGCACCCCTGCACCAGAGCTTTCCAACCTGTGATACTCAGGTCAAATCCATCCGTGGAGGGCCTGCCTAATGTTATGGGGGCTGGTCAGGCAGCAAAGTGCATTTCCCCCCTCAAAGTGTCTATCTGTGTGTGTATCTGTCTCTCTGTGTGTGTCTGTCTGTGTCTGTGTGCGTGTCTCTGTGTGCGTGTCTCTGTGTGCGTGTCTCTGTGTGCGTGTCTCTGTGTGCGTGTCTCTGTGTGCGTGTCTCTGTGTGCGTGTCTCTGTGTGCGTGTCTCTGTGTGCGTGTCTCTGTGTGCGTGTCTCTGTGTGCGTGTCTCTGTGTGCGTGTCTCTGTGTGCGTGTCTCTGTGTGCGTGTCTCTGTGTGCGTGTCTCTGTGTGCGTGTCTCTGTGTGCGTGTCTCTGTGTGCGTGTCTCTGTGTGCGTGTCTCTGTGTGCGTGTCTCTGTGTGCGTGTCTCTGTGTGCGTGTCTCTGTGTGCGTGTCTCTGTGTGCGTGTCTCTGTGTGCGTGTCTCTGTGTGCGTGTCTCTGTGTGCGTGTCTCTGTGTGCGTGTCCCTGTGTGCGTGTCCCTGTGTGCGTGTCCCTGTGTGCGTCTCTGTGTGCGTGTCTCTGTGTGCGTGTCTCTGTGTGCGTGTCTCTGTGTGCGTGTCTCTGTGTGCGTGTCTCTGTGTGCGTGTCTCTGTGTGCGTGTCTCTGTGTGCGTGTCTCTGTGTGCGTGTCTCTGTGTGCGTGTCTCTGTGTGCGTGTCTCTGTGTGCGTGTCTCTGTGTGCGTGTCTCTGTGTGCGTGTCTCTGTGTGCGTGTCTCTGTGTGCGTGTCCCTGTGTGCGTGTCTCTGTGTGCGTGTCTCTGTGTGCGTGTCCCTGTGTGCGTGTCCCTGTGTGCGTGTCCCTGTGTGCGTGTCTCTGTGTGCGTGTCTCTGTGTGCGTGTCTCTGTGTGCGTGTCTCTGTGTGCGTGTCTCTGTGTGCGTGTCTCTGTGTGCGTGTCTCTGTGTGCGTGCGTGCGCGTGCGTGCGTGCGCGTGCGTGCGTGTGCGTGCGTGCGTGCGTGTGCGTGTGTGTGCGTGTGTGTGTGTGGATATATAGATATATATGATATAGATATATTAAATACTTACATTTGGCAAGCATGTATACTATTTATACTATATTGTAAGTACTTACATTTTGATGTCCCTATTGAAACACGTACAATATTTGATTAACCGAGGGGTTCTTAATAGCACCCAACAGGTCAGGTTTTCAGGATATCCCTGCTTCAGCACAAGTGGGTCAGTCAGACAGCCTCTGAGCCACCTGTGCTGAAGCAGGGATATCCTGAAAACCTGACCTGCTGGGTGCTCTTGAGGACTGGAGTTGAGAACCCCTTCTCCTCCAAAGGTGCCAGCAACGCATTGCTGTGTAGTGAAGGGGTTATGAACGAACTTGAAGCCTCCCCACCTTTTATTTACTTCTTGTACCTTTTTTGATACCGTATTTTCTCTTTGTAAGGCGTGGAGGGTGCTGCTTTCCAGAGTCGGCTTCCGCATGACCGGATGACTTCGCAGGAGGCAGCCTGCTTCCCTGACATTATCAGTGGCCCGCAACCAACCCAGAAGGTTTTCCTTTATATCCGGAACCGTACAGTAAGCAGATCAATATAATCGTATCTTTCACACACTGCTGTTTACTACATTGGACAATACGGTCTTATTGTAGCAGTCCTTAGAATGGTTAACTACTGTCTTACTCCTGAGTGGGCAACGCCAGTCCACAAGGGCTACCAACAGATCAGGTTTTCAGGATATCTCTGCTTCAGCACAGTTGGTGCAGTCTTCGTCTGAGCCACTGATTGAGCCGCTTGTGCTGAAGCAGGAATATCCTGAAAACCTGACCTGGTGGCCCGCCCCTGGCATAGACTGTTTACACACAGACCATTCCCTTCTAAGAAGCTTTTTCAGAGCAATACGTTTTCCTTTTTGACATTACTTGGTTGAGTGAGAGGCACAATCAATGTGGGAAAAGGCATTTTAGTTTTGTGTTAGATAGCTTGTAGTAACCACTATATAGAATGCATGTACAATCTGTGATGGCTTTTAGACAAACTGAGGGTGCTCCTTGTTGTTTCAATTCAGTTGCAGTTGTGGTTGGACAACCCAAAAATTCAGCTGACATTTGAGGTGACTCTTCAGCAATTAGAAGCACCGTATAACAGTAAGTTGATTTTTCCTCTGTAGTGTAGTCGTTGTGTTAACATTTAGTTACATTAAGGTTTTTACTCTTGCACTTGTGTTTTTATTTTGTAGGTGATTCTGTGCTAGTTCACAGGATACACTGCTACCTAGAAAGGCATGGTTTAATCAACTTTGGTATCTACAAAAGATTGAAGCCGTTACCAAGTAAGTGCCAGTGCCTAGTAATACATCTGGAAACCAATGGAATGAGAATCTGCACGTGTCTAAAGAACACATCAATACAGCATGAATAGACTGATTTAGCATCATTAAAATTTGGATTTTATTATTTTTTATTTACTGGAAATAGTTTGGAAAACAAGGAGGCATTGATAAAACTACAAATTCAGGCTACAGTATCAATGCACAAAGCAAGGGAAGTTTACTTAATATATATATACTGATGTAGCGTCTGTGATGCTATGATGAGCAGTGATGCGGTTAGTGCTTTGTCAGGTTGGTGTGTTAATGGGGGGAAAAATGTGTGTATATATATGTATGTATGTATGTATGTGCTGTTTTTGCTTGTCTCTCCAAATGTTTCCAGAGTTCCTATTGACAATAAGAGCATACAGAGGTAATATAGCAATGCAGATAGGGTTTAATATATCCCTAATCACTTAACATTTCAGGTAATGCATTTTTTTGTTAAATGGTTTTCAACGTACAAGAAGTCTGGTATATTGAGGGGGGGGGGGTTGGGTCGCCTATTAATTGATGCACTTTATATTTTTTTGTTGTTTAGCCAAGAAAACAGGAAAGGTAATAATTATTGGATCAGGAGTCTCCGGCCTGGCCGCAGCGCGCCAGTTACAAAGCTTTGGGATGGATGTTACTCTTTTGGAGGCGAGGGTATGTGTTTAATTTGAGTAATGAGCAGAGTTCGGGTGTTCAATAAAACATAATCTGTTACACATGGGGTAATGTAACTTGCCTGCACCGGTTCATAGCGGAGATGGGGCGGGCACTTGTCAACTGTAGGGTGCCAGTGCAGGAAAGACGGTGGACGCTGAAGAATCTTTTTGGAGGCAGAGCGGTCGGGCCTCAATGCTTTGCAAAGACCTTTTGGCCAATTGTGTTTTTTGTTGTCCATGCCTTGAAAGTAATATATCACCCCAGTGATGGAAACTTTCAGCTTTTGGAAAGTATGTTTATGTACGTTATAATCAAAATTATAAAGCCATGATAGACAAAAAGAGATGGTAAATGTATGCTAGAAACCACGGAATTGTGCCTTGTAGACATGGGAAGTAAAAAATGTCTGTATTTATTTATAAAATATTTTACCAGGAAGTAATACATTGAGACTTACCTCTCGTTTTCAAGTATGTCCTGGGCACAGAGTTAAGACAAATAATACATGGTTACAAGTACAGTTACATAAATGAACAGGGTATACAGTATATACAAGACACCACAATTGCATAACAGAATAAGCTTCTCTAGGGTTGCAGACCTTGCGGATGATTCATCTGAAAACTCTTGATTTTAACATTTTTGCTGAGGGGCGTTTGCAATGTGTTAAAATAAAAGGATGCGGGGGACTTAACAATCAGTATTATGTGACGCATCAGAACTGGTATTAATATAAATCCATTTTGCTTATTTGAAAAAAAATATGAAAACCTAGGACCGGGTTGGAGGAAGAGTCGCTACATTCCGTAAAGGAAATTATGTTGCTGATTTAGGCGCGATGGTGGTCACTGGACTTGGTGAGTTTTACAAAACTATGGTACAGCTTTCATGTGCTCACTAACGAGGTACTTGAGGGGGAAGGATAATTATATTCTAAAGTGGCCATTTGGAAAATCTCCATTGACTTCAATGGTCGCTTTGGAATATAGGGACTAAGGCTATGGCCTCAATGCGCGCGACGGGGTGACTGGCAGCGCTGGTTCCCTGCATCAGTGTGAGATGATGGATACCAGGCAACTCGCGACACGGTGCACGGCCATGACGTCACGCGGCTGGTTTGTCCTCATTCGCTGAATCGCTGCTGTGACTTGGCCAATGCTCGACCGCCGCCCAAAAGACAAAAATCTTGTCTATATTCAGTATAGTAAGGAGCAAGTAGTGTACCGTTGACATTTGCTGCCAGGGGCCCCAGAAACACAGCGCACAAAAAGGTGAACATCTCCAGAGCATGGAGTGGGGTCTCCCAGAGCTAAACCAAACCCCTGATTTCTGAGATTTGTCCTTTATATGCTGGTGTTACTAGTCCAACGGGCCAATCTGCAATGTCATACGTGCATGACCAGCTTCCAACTGGACCACCCTGACAGCCATCTTTATTACTTTTGTTTTGCCAGAACCAAAAAAGCAAAATATCATATTGAATGGATGTCGTGTTTTTTTTATATATATATATATATATATTTTAACATCAAAAAAAACATGATGTTTTTACGTTGTGTCGCATAGCGATCTGACATGTGATTTGTGTGGGTCTGTCTTTTGTGTTTTTTATACTCTTTGTTAATAAAGTCCATTTCTATTTTTCATAATACAGCATTTGAGTGCACCTTTTTGACCCTACTCTCCCTCCTTTTTAGTTATATATATATATATAACTATGGCCAGAATGTATTCCAGTATGGGGTCCCTTGTGGTGATAAATCAATGTAATTTATCTGTATTTCCATCTATACTGTGAGAAGATTACTACTGGATATAATGCCTGGCTCACATTCTCCCTACAATACAGTTAGTAATCTAAGCAATGCTGCACTAATTTGCAAACATGTTAAGTGTAGTGGCTGAGTTAAAGGTAAGAGAATGACTTACACAATATGTATGCTATAAACGTTCTTTAAAAAAAGTATTCAAATACTGTTGTGTTTTACACTTGTAAAAGTGTTTTTTTTTTTTCATTTTTTTTTTTTAGGTGGGAATCCAATGGCTGTTATAAGTAAGCAAGTAAATATGGAACTAGCGAAGATCAAGCAAAAATGCCCACTTTATGAGGCTAATGGACAAGCTGTAAGTTTAAATAAAGACCTGCTTAATGCTTGTTCTGTCACATTAAAATGTTAGGGTGCATGGGATTTTTCTCCTGCCCAGCTGTTTTATCTACAAGTTGAGCTCTTGTGCAGCTTCGGGACACCTTATTAACATTTGTACACATGTAATTTGTAAGTACGTGTGTCACACTGGATTTGAAGATAGGATAAGTATCTGAGATGATGACATTTAAGATAGGTTGAACTCTGAACATGTTTGTTCTATAAAGTTATTCAAGCTTCATTCTGTGTTTACATGACCACACATTTTTTGTACATTTTTTTTCTCAATAGATGAGCTCAATACATTAAAGACTTTTCTGGTAATGTGGTTAGATCTCCACCCCATTTTAACACGGTCACATATCCGCTTTCCTGCGAAGATGTGTCTATAGTGTTCAACCTTTGTTAAATATGCATACTGTACATCTATTTGCATAATGTATTTGTATAAGGATCCAGAGAAGGGCAAGCGAAAACCCCAGTGCAACCTTTCCTAAATACATCTTGCCAGGGGAAAAATAAACACAATTCCTTCCCAAATCCAGAGAATAGCAATCGATTTGGTTCTCTGATCAATGCTCGACCGCTGTTTTTAACTTGTTTGCGCGCGTTTTTATTGACCATGCTACTAATGAGGATGCCACTGTAGTTCTGGCTAACTGGATTCACCCACCTATACATTTGAAACAATCTGGAACTGAGGAACTCTTGGAGAGAGTAACTGGTGCAGTATATTAGAAAACTCAAAGTAGATCTTTTTTTTCTTTTTTTTGCCAGCAGTGCTAATTGCTGCTCGGTGAATGAATTTGTAGTTTTTTCAGGCTACGTTTAATAGTGAAATAAAGGAATTTTTTGCTACCACGTCGGCTTAGTGCCTCAATTTTATATTTCTGTTAAACTTCGAGTTTCAGGTGCCGAAAGAGAAAGATGAAATGGTCGAGCAGGAGTTCAACCGCTTGCTGGAAGCGACCTCCTACCTCAGCCATCAACTGGACTTCAACATACTCAACAATAAACCTGTCTCTCTAGGGCAGGCTTTGGAGGTTGTAATACAGTAAGTTACATTTTTTAAACTTTATTGTATTTTTTTTTTAATAATCGATTGTATATTTTTTTTATTCTTGACTTAGACTTGGCAATAGAAGGTCATCTTGACTACTGCTTGTTTAAATGCAGTTAGGCCAATAAATGTCCAAACATTGTCTCTCTTGCTCTGCAGTACTTTGCTGGTTCTTCTGGTGGCGAATGGGTTAACTAAAAAATAAATATATATATTTGCGTGTGCAGTGCAAACAGCAGTTAAACAAGATTGGTGCATGTAAACAATTGGTGTGCTACACTTCAGGTTAAGGCCTGTTACACCTCCAGTGTACTTTTCAACAATTTTGTTTCTAATAACAAAGTTTCATTTACCAGATTAAGACCTTCTTACTTAAACTCTGCTTTAATCTTTTATCTAGGCTACAGGAAAAGCATGTGAAAGATGAACAGATTGAGCACTGGAAGAAAATAGTGAAAACTCAGGAAGAATTAAAAGAACTGCTTAATAAGGTTTGATTGCCTTTTTAGTTCTGCTTTCTTTTTTTTTTTTTTTTTTTTACACACTTTCTTCGTAATCCTACGTTGAATCGTATCTTTTATTTAAACCGGGTGTATGTATATGTGTGTATCAAACCTCTTCAGCCTTCGTTGATCCTCTGCTAGTTGATGGCCTGCCTGCCCTCCCCAATGATCTCTCATGTCTAAAGAATAGATTGGTAGCCATTTCTGCTGTTTCGTGGTTGTGTGTATAAATAACCGAAGCCTTCCTCCTTTTTAAAAGCTGGTTAATTTGAAAGAAAAGATCAAAGAACTTCATCAGCAGTACAAGGAGGCATCTGAGGTGAAACCACCACGAGATATCACTGCTGAGTTCCTTGTGAAGAGTAAGCACAGAGACCTGACTGCACTATGCAAGGTACATGTTCTACCTAATGTTTGTTCTTATCGCACTGGCAGTGTATATAATGTTGTACAGTAGATAGCATTTTTGCAGGCGCAAGGAGCCCCTCTCCAGAAGAGCTTACAATGGAATATTTTGGTGCCTGTTATGGGACATAGTCACTTATCCAAGGTCACATGGTGAGCTAACAGGATCGAACCAGGTTCCATGTGCTTTTAAGTGCAATTTTCTTACCACAAAGAGGCTCCTTAACAGTAGCTTATTAATTTCTGTGTTTGGTAGTGGAAACCAAAATAAGGTTTGTCACCAATATTATTCCACTTTGTTAAATGCAGATATTGGGTAATTTGGGTTAGTAAATCGAAACAGATTTGTCATCTTAATGCCTAAGGAACATGCACTGTGTCCAAATGCAAACCATATATTTTCAGGCAGGCTTTCTTTTAACTAGGGTACCCCAAACCCTCTGCGAGGAGACTTACATTCTTTTAACTGCAAAAATTGCCATACCCATTAGCCAATTTTCAGGCTGCTCTATTAATGTAATTTCTAATTCTTCCTGACTTCAGCTGTGCTGGGTACAATTTACCATCCTGTTCTCCATAAAATGTTTCATAAAATGCTTTGGTCTCTCCGTATCATGCATTTCCCATTGTCCCTTCAGTGCTTTTCTTGTGCGGTGTTAATATATTTGTTGGTCATTTGGCATCATAATTACAAACCAACCCACTTTTTATATGTTGATCCTAGCATTGCCCGTTTCATCACTATAGAGCTCAGAAAAAAATTGCAACGTCCCTCAATCATGTGGGGGTCATGGAGGCGTTAAACACGTAAAACCATTATTTAAAACACGGTTTTCACTTTAACCCTTTCAGTACCTTCATGGTCACAGACGCTGGCATGCCATTCGCTAGTATGATGTGGGGTCAATCATTCACTGCATTGTTTTCAAACGTGTGCTGCGGATACACACAGCATATATTGCATCACGAATTGCTTTTCTTTCTATCCATCAGGATTATGATCTGTTGGCAGAGTCCCAGGTGAAACTTGAGGAAAAATTGCAAGAACTTGAAGCAAATCCTCCAAGGTAAGAGACTTTAAACATTTTGGGATTTTATATATTTGTATTACCTTTATGTTTGTCTATACTTGAAGTAGTAGTAACGTTTGGCAATATACACACTTGATCATAGTATTTAGATAATAAAAAAAATGAAACATTGTTGTGTTACCTGTATTAGTCTGCTTTGAATGTCATTGATCATTTAGGGACATGGAATTTTATAACCCCATAGCTTTTAAAGAAGGTAGATCTGCCAGTTGTAACCATCTACCTCAATAAGATCACTTTGGCTTATTTGAGCCTTCCTCTTAATCCCCTTGCTACCCCTATCTGACGTTCGGCAATATGGGGCAGTATAATTGTTTTATTTTAGAAACACAATTTGTTACAACTGTTAAATAATTGGCAATTAGATTTTGTTATTTGACATTTATTCTGATTTATTTTTTCAAACTTGAGCAAACATTGATTGTGCTAATCATAATTATCACAAAATGTTTTCTATCGCTATCATGGGAAAATGTGTTATTGCCCAATCGTATGTGGTAGCACCTGATAATAATGCAGTTGCCCTATGCCTGTGAACGTATAACTGAGGCGACATTACACTTGTTGATCAAAATGTTGTAATTCTCTTGTACTCTGGGGGTGGGGGGTCAGTTACTTCCACTTGTAACAGAGTACATTCATTTGGTTGATAAAAGACATTGTCTATAGAGTTCAACCTTTTTGCATTTATTTGGCGAGATGATCCTCCTATATTTAGTGCTGTTGGTTCAGAGGTAGGCAAACAAACCCAATCATGTACAATGATGTCTCCTAACGGGAGGTGGGTCCTTCCTGACTCCAGTATTAGTATTCCGATTTCTCCCTGTATCAATGCTCTGCCTATGTTTTTAATGTATTCAGTACAGCATGTCTAGCCTTTTCTTAAAGTGATCTATTATATCTGCCATCTGTCTTTATGGGTGTTAAGCCCCATGTTGTCTCTACCCTTGCTGTAAATAACCCTTTTCTTTTGCTGGTGATATCTCCTTTACTTTAATATCCAGAGATGACCCCTTGTCCTTTGTACTGACCTTGAGATTAAACATTCCCTTCATTTCCTTGGATAGCCTATCCCTTAGTCACCTTTTCTAATTTAATCCACCCTAATTTGGATAGCCTCTTTGTAAATTATATTTTATATCCCCGTTATTAATGTATTGGCACCTCTCCTTCTCCCATAACTAAATCTCCTTTGGATTCCATTGTGGGTGACTAACAGAAGTAATTGCTGCAGTGGGTACCAAACCCACCCTTTTCACAATGTATGATATTGTACCGTTGCCACAGATAATTGTGTAAACAAAGATTTGGTCTCCCTATGTGTAAAGGCCTTCATGGAAAAACATACTGTGGAAATGGCCACATCATTTCTTCATAACAGATGCTTTATTTATCCTAAATTGATAAGTTGGAGTAGGTCTGATCTGACCGTTCTGAGTTTTATCATCTCCGCCTTTGAATAGCATTGCAATGCATGTAAAATAGGAAAGACACGCAACAGTTCTCCTCCTGCACATTAACCAGGCAATCCAAGTGTTTTTTTTTTTGTTTTTTTTAAACATTTTAATTTTTTACCCAGGATTGAAGCAGGGGGATCTCTGGAGCTGAACCCCCATTAATGACATCACCGGGACCCCCTGCTCCCAGAGATGCTTACCTCCGATGGGGTTGCAGGTAGCTCTCTGCTTTTAAAAGCTGTCACGTGGGCCAACAGGAAGCCGCTCTGGGTGATGTCACGGCTTCCCATTGGTCCACAGGGCGCATTAACTTTTTTTAAATGGCCATAATTTGAACTCTGCTACCCAGCCGAAGGGGCTGCCGGCTCCCCCTACTGAGGTAAGTATCTCTGGAAGTGGGGTGTTCCCAGAGCAGAAATTAGTGGGGTCAGTTTCAGAGAATCCTGTATAAAAAATAAAAGCTTGGATTGCCTCTTTAAAGCAGCATTTCAATGTCTGTGTTGCTCATTTTGCAAACCGGCCCTGTTTTAATTTCTGTAACATAATGCTGGAGATATCGGTTGCTGACAATTTGCCTCCCATGGATGATAAAATGGCTGCTGCCATTCACATGCATTAAGACATGCGGTTGCCATGATAACAGCTGGGGCCAGTGAAATACTAAAGAGATGAACTGCTGAAAACAAAGATTTAAAATAAGATTGGCACAACACGCACGATCGTGTCCTGTTGTGACAATTTTTGTTTTTGGGGGTTTCCTCCTTTTGAAAGTAATTACACTGAACGCTCTTATGGTTAATTTTTTTGGGGACGGGGAGCTGTACCTTTTACTTAACAATGCAGCAAGGACATCTTAAACAGATTTCTAATAAATACTTCAGATTTTGTGAGAACCTTGTGAATAATCTTAGCTGATCTATTACTTCACATTCTTTTCTTTTTAGTGATGTTTACTTGTCTTCTCGAGATCGACAGATACTAGATTGGCATTTTGCAAACTTAGAATTTGCTAACGCAACTCCTTTGTCTACACTTTCTCTCAAGCACTGGGATCAGGTAATCTTTCTGATGAAAGTCTGTTTTCATAGCATTATGTTTTTAAGAAGTGGGATGAGAAGATGGTAGTTTTAGTCCATAGTGTAGATGGGGAGGGGAAAAAAGAACAGAAACGAACAGTGATACCTTTAATGACTAACTCAGGGATGCTCCTCACTCCAGTCAGTGACAACACTTCCTCCCCTCAACAGGTTAGGTTTTCCGGATATCCCAGCTTCAGTGCGGGTGGCTTAATCAGTGACTCGGCCAAAGACTGAGCCACCTATGCTCAAGCAGGGTCTGATTGAGCCACCTGTGGAGCTGGGATATACTCAAACCTAACCTGTTTGGGGGGGGGGGGGGTCACTAACTGATAGAGTGCAAGCTTCCAGGACCACTCGGGTCCCTTCAGGCTAATTGGGGTGTATATGTCGGTTACGCCTTTTCTATGTTCATAATCCTGTGTAATATATTTTTCTCAGGATGATGATTTTGAATTCACCGGCAGTCATTTGACGGTGCGGAATGGGTATTCATGTGTTCCCGTCGCATTAGCAGAAGGCCTGGACATCAAATTAAACACTGCAGTGCGTCAAGTACGCTACACCGCTTCTGGTATGATTCAAGTCTCTGCCGAACAGTGGCCTCAAATGCATGAAACAAGTCTCTCACTGTTACTATAGTTAGTTATTTTTTATTTTACGGCCTGAATACAATAAGCAGGTTTCTGGGGGAGACTGCAGAACGTGGACTCACCTAGAGGGAATTGGAGTGCCAGACCCAATGACTTCGTAGCTACATCTCAAGGGCACCCAAAGTGTTCATTGAAATATTTCCTTTTGAGTCTTAATTTCTTGTGCAGAGGGGAAAGGAGCGGCTCAGTGAGTAAAGACACTGACTCTGTAAACAATGCCAGTGAGTTAGAATCAGGGAAACTAGATCAATTCCTGATGTGACCTTGGGCAAGTCACTTTATCGCCCTGTGCCTCAGGCACCAAAAACATAGATTGTAAGGTTATCTGAGCAGGAACGGTGTCTAACAATACTATGTGCTGCGTACCGCGCTCTATACTGGCGTTGAGTCCCATTGGGAGGAAAGCGCAATATGAAAGTTATTAAATATTTGTTAAATTGTCAGGCATCTAGAAAATGACGTACCTAATGCCGCCATTTTTATATTCTAAGGAATATTTTTTTTGGTGCCCCTTTTCCTACAGGATGTGAGGTCATAGCTGTGAACACTCGCTCCACAAGTCAGACTTTCATTTATAAATGCGATGCTGTCCTGTGCACGCTTCCTCTCGGCGTATTAAAGCAGCAGCCTCCTGCTGTGCAGTTTGTCCCTCCTCTCCCAGAGTGGAAGACGTCTGCTGTTCAGAGAATGGGGTTTGGTAATCTGAACAAGGTAACGTCTCCGTGTGACCCGAGCAGCTGCAGCCAGCGCGTAGGCAAAAAAAATATTATATTGCTCATCGTAGTGTTACATGTTCTAGGGCAGGGGTGCTCAATGTCAGCCCCCCATAACAGGTCAGGTGTTCAGGATATCCCAGTTTCAGCACACGTGGCTCAATCAGAATCTTATCAACCAATAAGCCTGATTTGAGCCACCTGTGCTGAAGCAGGAATATCCTAAAAACCACACCTGTTGGGGGAGCTTGCGGACTGGAGTTGAGCCCCCTGTTCTAGAGAAGACCATGTCCTGTGTCTATCTGGCCAAAAACGGTCCACAATCCCCAATGTATGTCACCTCGGTAAGATCCAGGGAGGTAGAATATTTGTGCAAATTGTTTCAATAAAAGTAGTTTGTTTTTTAATAATATAGCAGGACTTTAAAAGGGTATGTACACTTATATTTTGAGAAGTGACACTTAAAATGGTATCGTGCCTTTTTTTTAAAAATAAATAAACCGGCTACGTTGTGATAGATTACAACTAATATCATGACACTCGTGGATTCTTTTTGTAGGTGGTGCTCTGTTTTGATAGAGTATTTTGGGATCCAAGTGTAAATTTATTTGGTCATGTCGGAAGCACCACTGCAAGCAGAGGGGAGCTTTTCCTGTTCTGGAATCTGTACAAAGGTATGATTTATTTATACAAGATGTATTTCAGTCCATACACACTGACACTCTGCTGTTCGACCAATTTAATAACGTGCCATTTTGTAGCTTGCAAATAGAAACTCCCAGCTCCAGGAACACGCTGATGGCCGATATATGTAACTTGTACAAGATCACCTGTCCGGGAGAAGAATATGGCCACCGGGGACAGCCAATAGAAAGCTGCAGAGTCAGATGAAATCGCTGCTTTCTATTGGGTAACCCATCTAGCCATCTTGGATTTTTTTTTTTCATTCTACCAGGGCACCCTGAAGCCTGGGGTAAAACAGTTAGGTCAATGTCCGACAAAGGAACAAAAACAATTGAGAGATTTAGATTGCTGTTTTAAGGAACTGTGGGCTATATTTATCATGCAGTGCTGGGCCAAAGGAAAAGTTTATATACCTTACTTTACATGAATATGTATGTTTTCACTGAATTGTCATTCTTTTCATGCCAGCTCCAATATTGCTGGCCTTGGTAGCTGGAGAAGCTGCAGGGATCATGGAAAACATCAGTGACGATGTTATAGTTGGCCGTTGCTTGGCAATCCTCAAAGGGATATTTGGCAGTAGTGCTGTTCCACAGGTATGTCTCACAGGGCAACTTACTGAGGTCTTCACAATAGCAAAGGATTAACCTCCAATAAGTTCCTACCTGTCTTTGGGTCTACACCACGGGTGGGCATCTCCAGCCCTCATTCCACAAATAGGTCGGGTTTTAAGAATATTGTGCTTCAGCACAGGTGACTGAGCCACTGATTGACCCACCTCTGCTGAAGCAGGGATATCCTTAAAACCTGACCTGTCGTTCGCCGTTGAGGGCTGGAGTTGGCCACCCCTGCTTTCTACTGTTGTACGTACGTAGTCCTATTCAGTATTGCATTATGGAGACACATTTGCTTTTGCCTGCAATTGGAAAGCCATAAAATGCCTGGATGGTTCACAGCCTGCCACGATGCAGGAGAGTTCTTAATGGTAAGTCCCGCGGCACATTGTGTTAATGAGACTTGGGTCAGCATTTCATGCCCTGAGGTTTAAGTCCTAGAACATTCTGTGATCGTGGAGATGAAAGTGCTGAATCGTATATCTGTGTGTGACGTTGGTTCTCTATTTCCGTAGCCAAAAGAGACTGTAGTCAGCCGGTGGCGTGCCGATCCGTGGGCCCGGGGATCTTACTCTTATGTAGCAGCAGGATCCTCCGGAAACGATTACGATTTGATGGCTCAACCGATCACTCCAGGGCCAGCCATTCCTGGGGCACCACAGGTGAGTTACAACGGGAGGTGATGGCAATGGCCTAGGACAGCTGTGATTTTAGAATTTAATTTAATTTTACTTCTAAATGTAACACTGTGTAGAGCTTTTTAAACCTCCTAGGTCTCAATAGGGGACACAGTAGACCTGAAGCTCTTGGTCAGGACTCAACCGCTATTAGTGATTTGAGCTGCTTGGTGCAAGCAAGATATTTTGTGTAGGATCGTGAACTTCTCTTCCAAATATAACGGTTAATACGAGTGACAGCCCTATTAGAAAGACTTGTGAATATCGTACATAATTCAGGTTTACAGTTTGAATAGGCACGGTTTACTTGACTACAAAATGGACCCCTACACTAAAGATAGATACTCCTTAACTAACGCCCCCTGTTAATTTTATTTTACCCTATGCCTTTTCTCCATAAATGTATTTCCTCTTCCGGTCTTCCTTTATTTTTTTATCTGTTAGACTATTATAACTTACAATGCCAAGGTTATTTCTACCTGTAGAGTAGATTTATAGCTTTTGGCGCACACTGTATGCTTAAGAATCGTGTTTCTAGACGTTTAAAATGCTCAGTGATTTGATTTGTTGTGGGTTCGTTGTCTTATACTGTTTGGATATACTTGCATACTGTCCTCCGAGGAGGTGTCGCTTATTCCATGTCCGTGCAGTGTTTTAAATTGTTTTTTTATTTTGTGTAAAATTGCACACAAAAAAAATTACTTATTAAAAAGGTTTAAAAAAAACAAACAAAAAAAACACATTATCAGCCTGTAATAGTTTATTTTCCCGTCCTTTTTCTTTTAGCCTGTTCCACGTTTGTTCTTTGCCGGAGAACATACAATTCGTAACTACCCTGCAACAGTTCATGGCGCTCTTCTCAGCGGATTGAGAGAGGCCGGGCGCATTGCAGACCAGTTTCTTGGTGTCATTTATAACCTACCTCGTCAAGCTACCCCTGGAGTTCCAGCCCAGGCCGCACCGACCATGTAGTTATATGCAAAGGACACCCCGTCAGGGTGCTGGGCAAAACTGAACTGAACAACATCTTTCTTGCATAAAAACACGTTCAATTCTGGAAACTGTATTTTCATGGACTGGTTTACATTATACCAACCAGAAAAGGAGTGTGCCCTGGACTGTCTTACCCACCTACAACAGGAGTGGCCAACACCAGTCTTCAAAGGCCAACCAACACGTCAGCTCTTCAGGACAAATGGCTCAATCAGTGGCTCAGTTGAAGACTGAGCCACTGATTGAGCCCCCTGTGCTGAAGCAGGGTTATCCTGAAAATCTGACATGTTGGTTGGCCACCCTGATCTACAAGCATTAATGGATTATTACTTAAACATGTGTTGCCTTCTACAGCAGAACCATGATATCTTCATGGCGTGGGGACTCTCGTTAGACCAAGTCACAATTCCTCACTCCTAGCCGTAGTATCTATTTTTGCATCATTAAATTTGCCTCCTGATGTTTAAATAAACATTACCTTGGCATGGATAAGTGATTCTGCGTCTTTATTTGTTATTAAAGTATGACTTTAGTTGTGCATTACTGATGTAGTAGTGAATTGCAAAGTAATTATGTCCGTCAAGTACTTTTATTTTAAAGAATAAAATTCTTTATGAAAATGGTTCCCAAACTGATTTTTTAATTTTTTTTATTTCCCCCCCCCCCCCCCCACATAATCATTCTGGATTTGACTGTGCGGTGTAGAACAAATAAGACGCATGCACAACAAATGTTTTTTGAGAGATTTGCTCAAAATATAAGGTTCACAGTTTTCCAAAATGCGTTCATGCGCCCCCCCCCCCCCCCCCCCCCACATTGGAAGTTGAAATGAAAGAGATTTTCCGGATAACACCATTATCCTGGGAACGTGTATCCATCTGAAGTATAAAAAAAACATGCATATAAAGCTCATTCAAGGACCTATCTCATAAACGTATCCACAAATTTAGCTTGACAGCCATGTGATGTATTTGGTAATTATAAACCAGGTTCACTGGCATATCTGAAATAATTGCACATTTTTATTAATGAAGTGGTGTTTTTTTTTTTAACTGCCCCATTTTCTGTGGTTTATTTTAGGAGACCTGATGGAGACCTTATTCTATCAGTATCTCAATCAGTATTTCTCTCTAAGCTCTTTTACTTACCACAGACCCTAAAAATATTGCCCCTAGGTTCTGATCCCACCATGGACCAATGTATACTAATGATATATTTAAGGTGTTCAACATGGAGAGCTGAGAATTGGGAGGGGTTTGATTTTTTCTTTTGGGTGCTCCCTTTTGTGTGAAATCACTGTGTGTAACAAGTTTGCACAAGCAAAGCCACCTCTTCTCCCATTCTCTCTTAATTATTAGTTCTTTGAGGACGGGGTGGGTTAATCCGGATCGGCTTGCAAAAGTGCGTGTACAGCCTCTTTCCTTCGCCGTAGTGTAGCGGTGCTGAAGGGAGCTCACCTGGAGGGGTCCTTGCACGATAGTCAAGCCCGGCTTCTGTGATCGCCACCTGGGTGAGCTCCGCTGCACCTGCTCCACAGGGGGGTTTTAGGGTAGAGCTCGGGGCCTGGTGCAGTTGCACGGATTGGCTCCCACATCAAGCCGCGCCACCCACCTAGTTGACAAACTGCCACATTCAGAGGGTCCCTAAGAAATGCAATTTCTGTTCATTCAAACCTTGGCTTTTAGCATCTTTGTTTATAAACCCAATTGAACTCTAATTTGTTACAAATGGTGTTTTTTGTTTTTGACTGGCTTATGTGGTATTGCACCTGTGCCAAAAGAGATTAACTTATCTTGTGGCTGCCTTTTAAACTGGACCTTCCAACCCGCCAGCCTTTTCTGATGCTTCCTGCTCTTTCGTCATTGCCGTGTAGCTGTGCTTCAATAGCAAGGCAGGTCATACCATCAGCACAAAAATAGGCAATGTTTCTACATGAGAAACTTGTAGTATGAAGTATTAATAAACACATGACTGGTCTTGGTATCCAGAAAAGATGCTCTCCATCCCCCCACCCGAAGCAGAGCTGCAGTTGTCGGCGAAGCCGTCTTATCCTGAGCTTCTCTGGGTTCTTTTCAAGTCTAATAATGTCACTAAATGAGATGGGATTAGCAGTCATACATTTAGGTTTTGAGCTCATGTTTTAAGAATAAATTCGTTTACAAAAAAATTGGTAAGCAGGAAAAACAATACAGGTGAAAACTGACATTCTCCTGGACAGTACGGCGGAGAAATCTTTTACAAAATAAAGAATAAACATGCTGCTTTCCTATTAGAAACATTACAGTTCTATTCTACATTGGGCTCAGATCCGTGCGTCAGAAACAGATGCTAAATCCAAGACTTGAGCTGTGAAACTCGTGGATCAATCCTTTAAGAACCGAGTACTATGTAAAATTTGTAGTGACAACTGCGTTCCAGTGTTTGATCACACAAATGATGGAGAAAAGAACTCAGGCTAATAAGACATAACATCCTCTGTGGGGCCAAAAGATCCCTGAGGTAGGGGCAAGCAATAAACCCCCATAGTACCTCCAATGGGGATGGTCCCCGTCAAACTGTTAAAAGTACTTACATATTGCACTGGTCCTTTGGATTCCTGGTAGACATGCAGCCAAGTAGATATGGATAGCTGTAGAGAAAAGAGGAAACTGGCGCACAGTCCAATGAAGTGGGTCCCAGGATAACAAAAATAAATATTTATTGATGTGAAAACATCCAACAAACAGAGGAGAGCAACCTCCTACGCGTTTCAAACAGTAGTTCTTTGTCAAGGAGTATTAGAACCGAGTACTAATCTGGCGTAGTATGTATATTCTGCTAGTGTTGTGTATTGCGGTCTCCCTGGGGACTGCTGGCCAAGCTTGCGCTTGATAAGTCTTAATTATTGTATATCACAATTAATAAAATGCTTTATATTCCATGGAGAACCACTCTCATGCACCATTATGTGAGTGATTACACTGGCTACCCATACCCTACAGTCAAATTGAACACATTTGTGCTCGCCTCCAAAATGATGCATAACACCGCTCCTCTGTACATCTTTAACCTAATTTCCAAGTACACTCACGCAGTTTCCGCTCTGTTTCGCTACATCCCTTTTACTGCCGCTCACTCCCGTGTTGCACCCAAATTCTGAAACTGTATCATGCACAATCGGATTCAGGGCCGCCGACAGACTGCCTGTGGCCCAGGACTAGCGCTTCGACTGGAGCATCCCATGTGTCGGCAGCCACCTCTCACTCCTTCCCCCTTCCTTCTCACTCTCCATCCAACTTCCTTCTCTTCTCACTCCCCCACCTCCATCTTCCACCCCCTCTCTCCTCTCACACTCTACCTCCCCCCCCCCCAGCCTCCACTCAATCCCCCACTCAACCCCCGGACACACACCCACACCTCTTCACTTACAAAATACAATATCCCTCCAGCCACAAAATGCAAAACCCCTCAACCACACACAAAATTCTCCTTTCTCTCTCCCCCCCCCCCCCCACATACACAATACAATAAGCCGCCCCCCCTCCTTGCTGGTGATCTGAGGCCCCAGCTGCTGTGGGCCGCTCCCCCACCAGTGCAAGCCAGAAGCTGGGCCTGCCCGGAAGTCGTACCCAGCTTTCAGCGTGCACCAGCAAAAGACAGACGGGCCCCCTGCAGCCGCCAGCCTGAGACACTTCTGCCGTCTCTCCCCCTCTGTCGGGGGCCCTGGTCAAACTCTCCCCTGCCATATATACATTTAAAAGTTCATTAAGAGGCGCTTTTTCAGAGACCAATCCAACAGTCTCCTGACTTCTTTTACTTAATCCTAGAACTCGGCGTCTTCATGTTGATGGCAAAACCCTTGCTAAGAAGCTCACAGTTTCTTGTTTCTCCCATCCTTCTTAGATTGTAAACTCGTTGGGGCAGGGACCTCCTCCTTATTGTTTGTCTTAACATATATGCACTGTACACTTCTGTCATACAATGTTGTTGCCCTTCCTCCTATAATGCACTGATGTTGGTGCCGGACAAATTGAAGATAATAATTAAAAAAAAAAGATGTGCACATACTGTATACACCTCGGGGGTTGTGCATCGAATTTGAGCAAAGGAAATGTCACCAGCAGCAAAACATAATGTTTACAAAGGGGTGAGGGGTGTGGTTCTCCGAGGACCAAAGTTAACGGCAGTGGCACATTTAACAGGGTAAATGTGAATGACACCTTTAAAAAAAACAACAAAAAACAAGAATAAGTTACATAGTAGATGAGGTTGAAAAAAGACGTATGTCCATCAAGTTCAACCTATGCTAAATTAAGACGACCGGTACCTTATCCTATATTTGTATGTATAGTATTTTGATCCAGAGGAAGGCAAACAAAAAACCCCAGTGACATATCACCTACTGTATTTCCTCGATTGTAAGGCCTCGGACATGGTGCCGCAAACCGCGCGGACGCGAACAGACTGCCTTAAGGCAGTGATCGCGTCCATGCGGCGGGCGGAAGCGGGAGGGGGCGCGTGTTGCGCAAGAAATCAGTTCAAACTGATTTATTGGTGCGACAAGCCGGTCACGTGAACGGTTCACCCAATGAGGGCGAACCAGCTCCATGACGCCCCTCAGCACCCCCCCCATGGCCTGTCAAGTATGGCGAGGGAAAGCACCCGCTTTCCCGCAGCCTCCGCACGGGAGAAGTCTCTATGTCCGAGGCCTAAGACGCACCATCAATTTAGCACTTACAATCGAAGGGGGAAAAAAGTGTTATTTGGCCCCCTCACTTACCAGGTATATCGGCGGCAGCAGGAGAGGTCCGTCAGCGGAGGAAAGAAGTTGGCGGCAGCAGGAGAGATCCATTGGCGGTGGCGGCAAGAGAGGTCCGTGTTAGTGAAGGGATGAAGTTAAGACTGCGGGTGTGCGGCGGCAGCAGCGCCCGCAGGAGAAGACCATCAGACCGGAGCAGGAGAAGAGCGGCATAGGAGAACGGCTGGGGAGGAGCGCACGGTAACACCGGAAAGTCCGGCAACGGAAGTTTACCGATGTCTGACTTCCAGTGTTATAGCGCGCTCCTCCCTTCACTAACATGGACCTCTCCTGCCGCCGCCAACTTCATTCCTCCACTGACGGACCTCTCCTGCTGCCGCCGGTAAACCTGGTAAGTGAGAAGGAGGGGGACAAACAACACTTTATTTATTTTTTTAAAACATCAATTCTAAGACTCACCCAGATTTCAGACATGTGAAAATTCAGAAAAAAGGTGTGTCTTAAAATCAAGGAGATACGGCAATAATATTTCATATGGGGAAAAATACATTCCTTCCTGACTCCAAATATTCATCGTCCCCATGTTTACTTATTTGGTATATCCCTGTATACTTTTCCTTTCTACAAAGATGTCCAACTTTTTTTTTTTTTTTTTTTTAAAGATATCTATTGTATCTGCCATCACAGTCTCCATGGGTAATGAATTCCACATTGTAACTGCCCTTACTGTAAATAACCCTTTCCTTTCTTGCTGGTGAAATCTCCTTTCCTCCAACCTTAAGGGATGGCCCATGTCCTTTGCACTGCCCGTGGGATGAATAGTTCCAAACAGATGTCCTTATCCTGGGGTTGTCTTCTGATTTACAGTCTCACGTTAATGACATTGTTTAATAGGAGTACAATATTCCGTGCTTATTTATTTAGTTATGATTTCTTCACTTACAATAAGGTTTTTTTCCCCCTCCAATGTTTTTTTATGCCCAAAACCCCAATGAACCTTGCGATCTTAATGTGGAGACCCCCTGCTTGAGAAAGCTTTACGAGAGAAGCTCAGGATAAGATGGTTTCTCTGATAAGTCATCTCTTTCTTTTCTCTGCATGGAAAATATCCATGTGCTTCTGGCTGGGGTGCAACAAGCGGGAATGAACAGCAGAGGTCGCCGTGTGGACACTTTAATTCAGGCTTTGGGGCCTTCATAAAGATCAATTCAAATAAAATAAAAAATTCCCATGTAGAAAGTAAGGCTAAGTCCAAGCTGCCGCAGACTGTGTGGAGGCGTCTGCGCACGGCGCGATCACATTGCCTTAAGGCAGTGATCGCGCCCATAGCTCGTGCGCGGGCGACAGCAGGAAACAGACGAAACTGATTTCTCGGTGCGACAGGCAGGTCACGTGAGCGGTTCGCCCTCAGCTCTGTGACATCACTGACGCGCCCCTAGACACGCCCCCCGACAGCGCGTCTAGCATGTCCGAAAAATGCACCCGCTTCACGCGGCTGACGTCACGGACGCACACGCCTCTGCGTGGGCGAAAGCTGCATGGACTTTGTCTAAGGATAGGGACCTGCTTTAAACGAATACAAAACATTTTTTTTGTAAGATACTGTAAACAAAAAAAATCTAACTTTCCAGCGCGCTCAATGCCGCCCCCCCCCCCTCGCGTAAATGACAGGACACCCAGCGCTCTTGCTTGGAGCGCTCTTCAAACATGTGCCCGCTCAGCGCCAGTGGGGACTCAGCCTAAGAAACCAACCTCATTCCACCCCTCCTCTTCTCACCCCCCCCCCCACCTCCTCTCTCTCCCCATTTTCCCCTCTTCTCTCTCTCCTTCCCCTATCTCTCTCCCTCCCTCCCTTTTCTTTAATACCTTAGGATGTCTCCAGCTCTTTCCGCCTCTTCGTTTCTCCAGCATTCTTACTTTCTCCAGCTGACTTCCTCCCGTTCATTCTTCGTCTGCTCTCTGTGTAACCTTTATAGCCATGTGACCACCTGCGGATTTCCCATTAGGCCCGGGCCTAGAGAGCGGCAGAAATGTCCGTCCCCATATGCATTTGCCGCGCTCTCGGGCCGAATGGGAAGGCCCTAACATGTGTCGGCCGCCTCCTTACCTGCCGCCCTGCTTCTCCTTCTGAACCGCAGCGGCAAATGATGCTGCGGACGTCCCTAACGTGACGCCATGGCATCTCGTTTCCATGGCAACGTGACGGTGGAGCGTCAAATAACGTCGCGTTACCTTGGCAACGTGACACCGTGTGCCGTCGGTTCAGAAGGACGAGGGGGGGGCGTGCAGGTAAGGAGGCGGCCGCAACAGCGTAAGTCTTAGCAAAATTTGTAATTTTCGCGCTTGCCGGAGCGCAGGGCCAGTCACGTGAGC
The DNA here is from genome assembly GCF_040206685.1 of Ascaphus truei. NCBI lineage: Eukaryota > Metazoa > Chordata > Amphibia > Anura > Ascaphidae > Ascaphus > Ascaphus truei. The sequence goes on from NC_134488.1 coordinate 27,985,059, forward strand.
GGTTTGCCCAATGAGGGCGAACCAGCTCCGTGACGTCATTGGCCCGCCCCCGACACACCCCCGGACGGCGCGCGGTCTAAGGCCAGGGAAAGCACGCGCTTTCCCTCAGCCTCCGCGCGCCTCAGCACGCAATCACTAACCATGGACGCAGCCTAAGCAAGTCAGCCACTGGCTGCTGTACCTGGTAGGATATGTATCTGGCACGTGACATAATACTAATGACATTATAATGCACATAGCCTGGTGGCAGATAAGGAGAGTCACATACAGTGTCGGATTTAAAACACCACCGGCCCTAGGCACAGCTGTTGCTAAAGCCGCTCTCATTGCGGCTGCAGGGGCTCAGTGCCGAGCGTAAGCGCGCCTCAGCACGGGTCATTATGCGCTGACCATGTCCGAGGCCTTAGAGAAATTGTAATAACTCATAGAATTAAAAAAAAGATTGTATCCAATTTCCAAACATAGATAAAAACCTGCTCCTTGATTTCAGGAACCGCCATTCAAAATGTGGTGACGATAAGGGGTGTACAAATACATAGAGAACAGACAGACAACTTTCCGATATATATGGTAGATTGACCTTCATGGCTTTATAACAGGCCCCCTTGATACCCTAGACAGGTCAGGTTTTAAGGATATCACTGCTTGAGCCAACTGTGCTGAAGCAGGGATATCCGTAAAGCCTGACCTATTAGTGGCCCTTGAGGACTGGAGTTGGCCACCCCTCCCCCAGACCGTCACTGGCTGCTTTAAGCCCTGCAGAAGCGACTGCGGGAGAGACAGAAACATCGCCATTTTCACTCACTGCCTGTACAATAAAGTAATGATGAGCAGATATAGAAAGGAATATGTGTAATTATTACTACATTGCGCTGAAGATTCTTGCAATTGGCGACACGCGGTATGAAGTACCAATACTCCTTTTTTCTTTACAAACAGGGAGTAAATCAACTTTTTTTTAAAATGTACAAACCCATCGTTTTCTTTCTTTCATTTCTACAAAAAAAGGGTTATTTTAGAAAGGATCGCTCGAGTCCTGTTCTTAGAGCATACAGGCATACCCGCTTTAACATACGCAATGGGACCGGAGCATATATGTAAAGTGAAAATGTACTTAAAGTGAAGCACGACCTTTTTTCCACTTTACAGTGCATGTACTGTACTGCAAACATCATATATGTGCATAACTGATGTAAATAACGCATTTGTAAACAAAATAAATACAGTAGGCTTTATTGAAAGAAATTTTTTAATGTCAGCTGATTTTTTTTTCTTACTAGTGCTGGCAGATGCAAAATGGATGAACAGATAATTAGGTAAAAATTATGTAGGAAGGATGAAAGAGAGGGCATATCTTCTACTGTTATATCATATGAGAGGAAAAAGGACCCAGTCTTCCAGCACTCTGTCACAACAAATGTAGAATTATAAAATTAAAATACTTTATTGATAACCAAGAATAAAAAATAGGGTGTTAAAATTTAATTAAACGGTGTGTTATAACAGCACTTGACTGTATCCTTCATAACCCATCCAAGGTGAGGTGGGTAGATATTAGTGATAAGATCCCTAATAGATATTCGGGATCAAGGCGCTATCTGTTATAGCTTCCTAAGAGATATAGGAGAGGGGTCTATTAGAACTCACTTAGAGGTTAATCTCAATATTAGTGTATCAGTGCATGTGTTACGCACTCAAGTGACACACCAATGATATAAGCGTGTTATGGCATAGTAAGCGACAGGTTAGACCATATCTACCCCTGCTTGAAATAGCGCTGCTTGCTTTAATAATATCGCTAACATTAAAGGTGCTAGGTCTATGGTGGAATCGTTTTGTGCCCACAAATGAATTAAAGCGCAGGCTAATAAGCAAATAAAAGGTAAGGTATAATTCCGTTGGCATTAATAAGGTGTGTATTTGATATACCATGGATACCTATACTGCAGAAAAGTAATTGATGCAGACCACCATATGTGCTGCTGATATGTCGTAGGATTTATGGGTGTGCTCTTAATCCACAGGGCTCACATATATTGTCAGTTAAGTATGGCTGCATCAATAATGAGCTTGATGGTGCAGTGTGATTACCAGTCATGCGTTAGCCATCATGTTTGAATCCACATAAATACACCTAATGCATGTTCACAGTCACTAATCCCAGGACTGGGTGATATGGTGCATAAAGGAGGCGGCTAACGTTGAAGCAACCTCCACTATAATTGTGGTGGCTAGAGCTGGTATCAACACTGTAAACTGCTCAAAAGTAAGTCTGCTAGTATCCTGTGAGTATACTGCCAAAATGCCAACAGTGTCAACCGGTAGAACAAGCGGGTGTATGTGGGGTTACTGATGGGATGAAAATCACACTGTAAGATCACCCCAACCCCCTTGTTAACCCTTGATGACAGATAAATACCTAATACCAGTTTGTGGGGGGGGGCCGGTCTATCTGTGAATCGCATGGTCCCCTATATCGGCGCTGATCTTGGTTATATCAGCGCTGATATGCTCGAGGAACTGCCTGTCTGTGAGTGAATAGACCCTGTGAGGTAGTAGGATCCCGCGGTACAGTGACACAGCGCGATCCTAAGAGAACATACACGCCGGGGGAAACCGCAAGTCTGACAACGCGGATCAATATCCATCAGCTGTTGTGTTTCAAATCAACCGGTTTCCCGCGTGTGCAGGAGAGAAAATGCCGACGCGCGCGTTTCACGTAGTGAACGCTTCTTCAGGGCACGTAGGGGGAGGTCCCTGCGTGTAGAGGTATGTTTATATAGCCAAGATGTAATTGCCTGTTTCCTCACTTAACCCCTTCATTGCTGCTGCATGGCGGATTTGATATCCCACTACCATTAGTGCACTGTGTGTGGCCTGCATACTCGTAACTGCCTTAATGCCAGATTCAGAGTGCCCACTAATTTGTTGCAATAGTGTCTATTCAATTACAACATTACATTGGGCTGAATAACTATGGCTCCAATACTGTTTATATATGTGATGTGTTGCTGTTGCAACTACTCACATAGGCTAGGGCAGGGTTTCCCAAACTTTTTTTTCCGTGACCCGGTTATTTTTTGAACTTCTCCTTCGTGACCCACTAAAAATTTTATCGCCTATACTGGCCTATAGGGCCTGCACAGACACACACAGCCACTGATACACACACACACAGCCACTGATACACACACACACAGCCACTGACAGACACGCAGCCACTGACACACACACTGATACATACACACAGCCTCTGATACACACACACGCAGCCACTGACACACACACGCAGCCACTGACACAAACACGCAGCCACTGACACACACACACGCAGCCACTGACACACACACACGCAGCCACTGACACACACACACACGCAGCCACTGACACACACGCAGCCACACAGATACACACGCAGCCACACAGATACACACACACACACACACTCGCTCTCCCCTATACCCACACACACTCGCTCTCCCCTATACCCACACAGACACAAACAGTGAATTACAGGCAACGACGGATGTGAGTGACTGGAGAGGGGGCCAGGGGCACTTGGGTGGGTGGGAGGGAGGGGGCCAGGGGCACTTGGGTGGGTGGGAGGGAGGGGGCCAGGGGCACTTGGGTGGGTGGGAGGGAGGGGGCCAGGGGCACTTGGGTGGGTGGGAGGGAGGGGGCCAGGGGCACTTGGGTGGGAGGGAGGGAGGGGGCCAGGGGCACTTGGGTGGGAGGGAGGGAGGGGGCCAGGGGCACTTGGGTGGGAGGGAGGGAGGGGGCCAGGGGCACTTGGGTGGGAGGGAGGGGGCCAGGGGCACTTGGGTGGGAGGGAGGGGGCCAGGGGCACTTGGGTGGGAGGGGGACCAGGGGCACCTGGGTGGGTGGGAGGGGGACATGGGGCACTTGGGTGGGTGGGAGGGGGACCAGGGGCACTTGGGTGGGTGGGAGGGGGACCAGGGGCACTTGGGTTGGAGGCAGTGACTGGGTGGGGTGACTTACCTTGCCGCCGGACGCTTTCCCCTGCTGCCCCCGATATCCCCTGCTGCCCGGGACGGGAGGTGGGCTTGGGGGGACGGGAGGTGGGCTCGGGAGGGGGTGCCACGGGAGGTGAGCTCGGGAAGCTGGCTGCGGGGGGAAGCTGGCCGCGGGGGGAAGCGGGCCGCAGTAGGAGCTTGAACTTCCCCCTCCGTCCCACGTAACGTGCGGGACGCAGAGGAGCTGGTACTTCCTCCTCCGTCCCACGTTGGGAGCGGGGGGGGAGGAAGGGAGCAGGCCCTGCTTGCCCTGCGCAAGCGCGCGGGACCGCAGGGGGAAATCGCCGGCATTTTTTTAAAATTGAGCAGGGGGGACGGGAGACACCGCGCGGCCAGCCTCGCTGCGACCCGGCAATTTTGGTGCCGTGGCCCGGTGCCGGGTCGCGACCCACCGTTTGGGAAACGCTGGGCTAGGGGATTAGTGTTGTAAGCTTTAATATTCATGGTTGAAAGTGATGGTTGATCACTAATAGTAAGGGTATATCTATGAATCTAGATAGTACCTTAAATGCTAATACACTATATTCCATTGATTGAATAAAATGAAAAATAAAGTAATGTAAGCACACCGTGTCGTTGTTTCATTGAATGTATGAGATTTATTCTGATGATTGATGGCTGATACAGGGGAGAGGGGGGGGGGGTGGCTAGATATAGGGCATGTGGGAATTATATGAAAGGGCTAAACACAAACCCCTCATTGAGTCCAAGTGGGCTTAGTGTTCCCAAGGTATAAATCCACCTGGACTCGATCTTTAATAGTTCGTTGTCCCAATCCCCGCGTCTAATTCCTGGAGAAAATTGGTCTATCCCCATGAAGCTCATGGCTTTGAGATCCCCACACATCACATATATAAACAGTATTGGAGCCATAGTTATTCAGCCCAATGTAATGTTGTAATGTTGGCTATATAAACATACCTCTACACGCAGGGACCTCCCCCTACGTGCCCTGAAGAAGCGTTCACTACGTGAAACGCGCGCGTCGGCATTTTCTCTCCTGCACACGCGGGAAACCGGTTGATTTGAAACACAACAGCTGATGGATATTGATCCGCGTTGTCAGACTTGCGGTTTCCCCCGGCGTGTATGTTCTCTTAGGATCGCGCTGTGTCACTGTACCGCGGGATCCTACTACCTCACAGGGTCTATTCACTCACAGACAGGCAGTTCCTCGAGCATATCAGCGCTGATATAACCAAGATCAGCGCCGATATAGGGGACCATGCGATTCACAGATAGACCGGCCCCCCCCACAAACTGGTATTAGGTATTTATCTGTCATCAAGGGTTAACAAGGGGGTTGGGGTGATCTTACAGTGTGATTTTCATCCCATCAGTAACCCCACATACACCCGCTTGTTCTACCGGTTGACACTGTTGGCATTTTGGCAGTATACTCACAGGATACTAGCAGACTTACTTTTGAGCAGTTTACAGTGTTGATACCAGCTCTAGCCACCACAATTATAGTGGAGGTTGCTTCAACGTTAGCCGCCTCCTTTATGCACCATATCACCCAGTCCTGGGATTAGTGACTGTGAACATGCATTAGGTGTATTTATGTGGATTCAAACATGATGGCTAACGCATGACTGGTAATCACACTGCACCATCAAGCTCATTATTGATGCAGCCATACTTAACTGACAATATATGTGAGCCCTGTGGATTAAGAGCACACCCATAAATCCTACGACATATCAGCAGCACATATGGTGGTCTGCATCAATTACTTTTCTGCAGTATAGGTATCCATGGTATATCAAATACACACCTTATTAATGCCAACGGAATTATACCTTACCTTTTATTTGCTTATTAGCCTGCGCTTTAATTCATTTGTGGGCACAAAACGATTCCACCATAGACCTAGCACCTTTAATGTTAGCGATATTATTAAAGCAAGCAGCGCTATTTCAAGCAGGGGTAGATATGGTCTAACCTGTCGCTTACTATGCCATAACACGCTTATATCATTGGTGTGTCACTTGAGTGCGTAACACATGCACTGATACACTAATATTGAGATTAACCTCTAAGTGAGTTCTAATAGACCCCTCTCCTATATCTCTTAGGAAGCTATAACAGATAGCGCCTTGATCCCGAATATCTATTAGGGATCTTATCACTAATATCTACCCACCTCACCTTGGATGGGTTATGAAGGATACAGTCAAGTGCTGTTATAACACACCGTTTAATTAAATTTTAACACCCTATTTTTTATTCTTGGTTATCAATAAAGTATTTTAATTTTATAATTCTACATTTGTTGTGACAGAGTGCTGGAAGACTGGGTCCTTTTTCCTCTCATATGATATAATTAGTCTCCATCCAGTCAGCACCTCACTGTGGTTAGCATAAGCTGTGCGGGTTTTTTCTGTGTGTATATATCATCTACTGTACAGTATTTTTACTGTAACACAAAACAAAAAGATATAAACAGCACTCAAAATTGGAATAACAAATAACTAAATGCCAGGTGCAGCAGGAACAAGGAGAACCCTAATTCCAACAAGAAAAAAAAAAAAAAAAAAAGTATAAAAGCGCCGAATGGGTTGTTATTTGAATATGGGCACTGGAGCAAGATAAAATAGAAAAAATCACAAAATCAAAAACAAAAACAAAAAAAGGCATGTGACATGAACCAGTCCGGTGCAAATGAGTGTTAGCTGATGTTACATTGAAATAAAAGGAATTAAAGTAATCACAACCCGATGGTGGGTGCAGCTTCTGATGATAGGGAACCCCCAGTCCCTAGTGTGGGCGTAACAACAAGAAAGAAAAAAGTGAGAAGCGCAGACAGTAGGGGTTGTGATTAAGCTAAAATTCTTTAATAAATGAACTAGTCACAGGAAAAAAATCCCTCTAGGACAACAATGTGAAATAAATACATAAATGGTGATTGAAAGTAGTGCTGATGGAATGGATATGCGGTACCAGTAAATCAGTCTCCAGGGGATTGAAAACGGGAGTTACCCGATAGACAGTCTTGGTCCTTTAGATAGTGCACTGCCCGGGCAGGTATTGGTGAAGAGGGGTACCCCAGGGTTGAGACAGTATTGGAAAAGCTCACCCTTTGGATGATGCAGATCCTTGGCGGTCCTGCTGTCCCTCAGATCACGGAAACCGCTCCGGTGCACACAGCATAGATGTGCTGTAACTCGCGATACCACGCAGCCCTCCGGGTGTCCGGGTCTGATGTCACTTCCGGCTGTGACGCACAGACCCTACTTCCCCCTATAGCAGTAACCAAATATCAACCAATGTTCCAGCATTCACTGACTACCAAAAAATTGTCAACCAGGACATAAGCCAAAACTGAGAATAATTTAATGCATACACAAGATAACAATAACTTGGAGAGATGTCACACAAACGAATAATAGCACTCTAGGATATACGTGGTATGGGGAAAGAACACGGGGTAAGGGTGAGAGAGACAATAAGACAGGGTGTGGGGGAAAAACAATGGGGGGAGGGTAAATTAAGGGGGCAACGTTTAGAAGTGGATACCCCTTCTTCAGGCCTTTATCCCTCTTTCCCCAACCAATAATCAACCAAATCCCACAATCAAAGATAATGTGATGCTCAGCAAAACAGAGCAACAGCTCAATGTAGCTAGAGTCCAGAACCAGCAAGAGTTCCAATCCACTGAACAGCAAACAGAAAATCAAACCATATGATCCTTGGCAGCAACACATTCTCTCTAATTCCTGCTGTGTGGGACTGTTATGTAGATTAAGTAGAGTCATCAAGGGCTAGACGCTTTCTTGCGGGCGATTTCGATGGACTACTTGAAGTAGAAATAATAATAGGAGTAGGGTTTGGGGCTGATGTCGATGCTCGAGGTGGACTTTCAGTGGATGTTGATGGTCTGGGAGATTGACTGGCTGCTGTTGATCTTTTAGGAAAGTAGGTGTCTAAGGAGGTTTGAAGTGTAGCTCTTTTCTTTTCTCTGTATATTTCTTTGTAACAGGCATAGCCCCCCGAAATGATTGCATTGACTTTGGAACTTCTTTCAAAGTCCTTGTCATGCTTTTCAAAAAGAGCCATGGCGCTATCAAGATGACGGAAAGCTTCAAAGAGAATTTTTGAAGATAGGCCTTCAGGCTGTTCGATGGTCTCAACCTCATCCTGCACATCATCTTCTTCTCTCTCCTCTTCAAGTTCCAGAAGATCTTCATTGCTGAGGGGCTCAGAATGGGACGCCAGAAGTTCAGCAACATCTTCTGCCTCCACTTCCAGCTCTAACTGCCTTGCCATCTCTACAATATTTTCTGTAACATTATCTTCAGAATCAGAATCGTCAAAGCCTTCAAAATCGTCAACTAAGTGTGGGCATAATTTTTTCCAGGCCCCTTTCATTGTTGTTTCCTTTATGTCTTTCCAAGCATCTCTTACGGTTTTGATGCAATCCAAGATATTGTAGCTTTTCCAGAATTTCTTTAGGACTTCTTTCCCTGTTCCCTCTTCACTGTCTATTGCAGCAATACACTTGCTGAATGTTCTTTTTAAGTAGTTCAGCTTGAAGGTGGCTATAACACATTGGTCCATGGGCTGCAGTAGTGAGGTGGTATTCGGTGGTAGGAATTCCACTAGAATGTTAGGGTTCAGCTCATTTAACGATCGAGGGTGGCCAGGAGCATTGTCTACAAATTCTGAAAGGGATATTGTTGTCGATGCAATAGGCTTTCACCTCGGGTACAAAGCAGGTGTCAAACCAGTCTTCGAAAAGGGCTGCAGTCACCCATGCTTTTCTATTAGACCTCCAATGCACTGGAAGTCTATATTTAACATAGTTCTTTAAAGCGCTAGGGTTTTGCCAACGATAAATTCGCATAGGTTTTAGCTTTAAGGTACCAGAAGCATTGCCACCTAACAGAAGGGTTATTCTATCTTTAGCTGCTTTGTAGGCAGGCATTGTTTTCTCCTCTCTTGCGATGAAGGTTCTTGCAGGCATCTTCTTCCAGAACAGACCAGTCTCATCCACATTAAAAATTTGATCTTTTAGGTAGCATTCGTCATCAATTATTTTGGCAAGGTCACGTGGATAGCTTTCTGCAGCCTCAGTATCTGCAGTCGCTGCCTCTCCTTGCACTTTGATGTTATGTATGTTAGCCCTCTTCTTGAACCTATCAAACCATCCACGGCTTGCAACAAATTCTGCATCCTTCGCTGCCTCACCTTTCTTAGCCTTCAGGTCATTGAATAGGCTTAAGGCTTTACTTTGAATAATTGCCTGGTTTATAGGAACATTGCGTGCCGTCTGATTTTCTATCCAAATTATTAAGAGTCTCTCCATGTCGGCAACAACGCTATCCCTTTTTCTAATTGTTGTTGTGTTAATTGGCGTAGCACTCTTAATTTCTGCAATGATTTTGTCTTTACTCTTCGTGACAGTATTAACTGTCGTACGATGGAAGCCTAGCCTTCGGCCGATCTCAGCTTGAGAAACACCTTCATCATACATTTTAATAATTTTAAGCTTCATATCTAAAGTAATCGATTTACGAGTTTTCTTTGCATCTGCCATTACGTGGAATAAAATATACTGTACAGGGAAAAAAACTGATTACCACTTGGCAAGCTTGCAGCCTAGGTGGAATTATGAGGTGTTATAAATCCTGATTGTGCTTACCAAAATAGAAGAAAGGGCATGAGGGTGGGGTGCATTTATTTCACTTGACTTTTTATTTGTGAGTTTGGTGTCTTACAGTACAGGAACTGCTGTTTCCCTATTGGCTGAGGTGAATTGGTGAGTCATAACTATGGTGGTCTGTAGGGGCAGCCTCAGCGCAACGAATGGGAGCAAGAAAGGAGGGGAGCAAGCAAGGAGGGGAGAGGAGCGCACGCAGGACAGTACTGCATGGCCCTCCCCCTCCCATCTGTCCCCATTCCTCCTCCCCTCTGCACTCCCGAGTTGAGTCTGTGCCATCCCCTGCTCCCCCCCCCCCCCTGCTCCTCCCCCCTACAATTCTTCTCCGTTGGAGGAGACAGAAGGAGGGGGAGTCAATTAAGAGGTGCGCGCGCCGCCGCAGCCGTGCGCGCGCCGCCCCCTGCACTCCCCCCTCCTTCCTCCACTTCTGCTCCGTTGGAGGAGACAGAAGGAGGGGGAGCATATTAAGAGGTGCGCACGCAGCCACAGCAGTGCACGCGCGCTGCCCCCTGCACTCCCCCCTCCTCTCCCGCTCCGTAAGGCCTCGGTCCCGCTGCGCTCGTTGGCGCGGGCGGCGGGTCGCGAGTTCCCCACCAGCAGGGGAATCCTCGCGAGCCGGTCCCGGTCCCCACTGGCTGCACAGCTGACTACACGCTGTAGCGCGTCAGCCGCTGGAGACACCAGAGAATGGTGTTTCCTAGCGTTGACGCGTGACGTGTGTGGCTGTGAGCCAATGGGGAGGGGAGGCTTCGGGAGGAGGAGAGGCTTCGGGGAGCGGGGAGGAGTGTGGAGTGAAAGCAGGTGAGTGCCTTTCTCTGTGTGTGTGTCTGAGTGCGTGCCTGTCTGTGTGTGTATGTGTCTGAGTGCGTGAGTGCCTGTCTGTGTGTGTGTGTGCCCGAGTGCCTGCCTCTGTCTGTGTGTGTGTGTGTGTATGAGTGCGTGAGTGCCTGCCTGTGTGTGCGCGCGTGTGTGTGTGTATGAGTGCGTGAGTGCCTGCCTGTGTGTGTGTGTGCGCGTGTATGAATGAGTGCCTGCGTGTGTGTGTTTAAACTTACCTTCCAGCTCCAGCCCGAGTCCGTGGAGGGAGGGGGGGGGAGAGTAGCGGGTCCCTCCGCTCAAGCCACGCCCCCCCTCCCTGTCAAACCGCGCCCCCCCTCCCTGTCAAACCGCCCACCTCCCGATCAAACCTCCCACCTCCCGATCAAACCTCCCACCTCCCGCCCACCTCCCGCTCCGGCTCCCGCTCCCTACAGACCGCAGATCGCGGTCTGTGTATCTCAGCGCACCGCCTGTCAGCAGCGCAGGTGCGCTGACTCTGGGAGCGGGGCCTTAGCCTAAGAGAAGACTGAAGGAGCTTCAAGGAGGTGAGTTAATGCAGAGGTGCGCACGCCGCCGCAAGCGCCCCGCCCCCTGGTGTCCGTACTCGCGAAGCACTGAGTACGTACACAGGGGTATGGTGCAGTTTAAAAAAAGTGTACGTACTTGCGAGTGTACGTAAAACGGGTGTATGTAAAACGGGGTATGCCTGTACATAGTGTACGAACGCAGAGCAAAGAACTTCACTCTCCTCCTTAACAGGTTTAGAGTCAGACACTGATATAATCCCACATACAGGCAGCACTCGCTTTACAACGAATGGCTTATCCAACGCTATGCAATGCATACCTATATTCATTTTTACAACGCCAAAACGGCTTATCCAACGCTCTTACGACACTTTGCAAAGTTGTTTGTGTATAATATATTATATATAATACAGTATAGACACTATATAATTTGTGTGTGTGCTGCTTATATCTTATTGCCTGCGTAAAATATTTGGTGTATTTTAGTGTTAAAAATGCCTTCAGGAACGGAACCTTTCATTTAAACAGTGTTCCTATGGGAAAATGGGAAAATGCTTTACAACGTTTCGCTATCCAACGCCATTTTGAGTAACGCATTGTGTCGGATAACCAAGGACTGCCTGTACTGTACTTTTTAAATGCACCATGTGCTATGTATTTTTATATTGCGATCTTTGCTGTATTTTATTGAGACCTCCTGGAAAATAAGGGGTTAAAATGTACAATGCTTCCCGTTTGAGAAATACTTGGCAAATCAAAATACTCTTGTGCTGCTCGAGGGGCCAGCAACGCACAATTTGGAGCCCAGTTTATATTTTTTTTAAATAGCCTTTATTAGAACTCTCAGCATATGCATTGCTTCCAAAGAGATGGTAGCCATTTTGTTCTATCCCATCATATCAATGCAGCTGTTACTGTAGTTTGACATCACAGCAATAATGGTTGCAGTCAGTATACAGAACATTACATATTTCATATTATGGCATACTAACCAAAAAAAACCGCGTTTTTAAATAATTAGGCTTTGCACACGTTGAAGTGGACTACAACTCCCAGCATGCCTTGGGTCACCAAGCACTGTCAGGCCAATCAGCGCGGGGGCTATTGGGAGGTGTTCGGTATAAAGGTAGCTGCAGGCAGTTTGTTCGGTCTCTTTCCCAATCCCTTTGCACAGCAATGGTAGCTTTTCGGGGAGAAGACACCGGGCGCGGCTCAATCCGTCTCCATCCGCCCTCAGCGATGCCTCCCCGCTGCCGGAGACCCAGGCAGCCGCTGCGAGGCTCCTCCATAGACGTTATTCGGTGATTATTTGTTTATATTTATGTAGTATTTTCCGGTTATGACTTTCTCCCTTACCCCCCCGTGTCTCAGGCCCTGATCGAAGCCGTGTTAGTAGATTTTGTGTAACTAACTCGGTCAAACAGAGGCCCAGATTAAGGCTTTCCTCCGACGGTCGCTGCTCGGGCTGTTTTGTGCCGGTGATCAGCAACATAGAGAGGAAATACAGCGCTACTCCGGGGTTATGGAGCACGTGATCGTCCCCATGTAAATACCCTGATCTCCCATACACTCCCTATAGTGTGTGTGTGTAGATATAGTACATGTCCTGGTCGCTTTTGTGTATAGAGATGCATGGAGGAGCTTTGCTGTCTATATGGAAGCCTGCAGGGGGGGAGGGGGCACTTAACCCTATGGGTACCTGCTTAGTAGGAAACCAGTCCATGGATGCATCTTCGATGCCTACACTTTTGGGGCAGGGGCATGTCACCCCAGGGGGTATTTCAAAACAACTAAGTGGTTAGCTGGGTGGCACACTTTTTTTGGGGGGGGGGGGGGGGGGGTGGATTGGTGTCTTCTTGGCTGCAGGCATAACACCGCCTCACACAATCTGTTTTCCCGGTGATATTTTGCCGTTTATTTGGGGGGTAAAGGGTGGAATATTTGGTCCATTAATTAAAATCCAAATACTTGTTGTTGGCCGCAGAGTTCAATGTGACTGTTTAACCCCATGAGTGCCAGAGATGAGCCCGTGGCCCCCAGGCGGGTTATATTTGTGCTGGTAGCTAGAAATATCTGCGGTATCATATCTAATGTCTTTGCTTTGCAGACCCAGTTGAATGCTGCAGCGTGGAACATGTAAGTATCTGATTCCCATAGCAGACCCCCTTTGCAGTGTAGATGCCATGTCCTTAGCTGGGGCGGGATTGCCAGGAGCTGTGTGCTCAGTAATACACAAACCTTAATGGTGGCCTTTCTTCTGGACTATAAGCGTCACTGGGCCCTGATTCCCCTAAACCCAGCACAGTTTTAATTTGTCTTTGTCACGTGGCTGCTTCTTGAGAAAAATCCTTAATTTTATTTTTCTAACAATCTTAAAGCCGGAGTGACCAACTCCAATCCTCAAGGGCCACAAACGGGTCAGGTAGTCTGTATATCCCTGCTTCAGCACAGCTGGCTCGGTCAACAATTGAGCCACCTGTGCTGAAGCGGGTATATATCCTGATTACCTGACCTGTTGGTGGCCCTTGAGGACTGGAGTTGGTCTCCTCGGGGTTAAAGTAATGCGCCCAGGTTACTGAAGTCTTCACTGTATTACATATTGGGGCCAATTTACCAGTAGATGGCGAGGCTTCCCGACATGGCATTTTAGATATAGATGGTAACATGTTACTTGTCTGAGTGCTGCCATTGTACATTGTACATTGACCACTGGCTATTAATCACGGAGTATGAAGTTGCACCTGCATTATACTGTGGGTTTGTGCATTAAATATAGCTGGCTCCCAAGCAGTTTAAGGCTTCGGCCCCAGTGACTGCGCTGCACACGAGGCTGGCAGCGCATCAGCCGAATTCCCCGCTCTGCCGTGAGCTGGGGGGGGGGGGGGGAGTGACTGGTCACGGCCATGATGTCACCCAGCAGGTTCACCCTCATTGGCTGAACCGCTGGGGGTGTGGCTTAGCACAGTCACTAGGTGTAATCACAATTTTAATGTGAGTCTTGAAAAACGCACCGCTCGGTGGGCCCCCTTGAGGGGGTGGCTCTTGTCCCCGCTGCAGTTGCCAGTGGGGACACAGCCTAAGGCTGGGGCCCTGCTGGCGCTCAAAGCATTCATGGCGGGTGTCTTGTGTCTGCGCGGGGGGGAGGGGGCGGCATTGCCGAATATTGAGCAAGCGGGAAAGTATAACATTTTTATTTACGTATGCGCATCGCGTGTGCGGGGACACGCATATGTATGTCACCTCGCCAAGGGGCCTTAGGCTGAGGGCATGGTCAGCACTGAGCCGCGCTCACATTTACCAGTGAGCCCCCGCAGCTGCAATGAGCGGCTTTAGCAGGGGCTCGCTTCTGCGTGCGGAGGAGAAAGTAAGATTTAAATTTGCGCGCTTAGGGCCGGTCACGTGAGAGGTTCGTCCAATGACGTCACTGGCCCGCCCCCAGACACGCCCATGGACGGCGTGCGGACTAAGGCCAGGGAAAGCAACCGCTTTTCCTCCGCCTTTGCACGGCTGAAGTCACTATGGGCTCAGCCTAAGGCTGTGCCTATAGTGCCGTCGTTGGCGACACGGCGGGTGCCGTCGCCACCGGCGAAGGTTATGTTTCGGCGGGATTCTGGCAACTTGATTTGTTCAAGAGCCGTGACGCGGCAGCCCTTGAAAAATCAGATTTTGACAGCTTCGCCGGCCCTATGCGCTGCTTAAGGGGGGGGCCGCGCTCCTCTGCGTGAGGCTAGTCTGCAAAATCAGGAGCGATTGCATAAACTAGCAGACGAGCCAGCATGTGCCATCGGGAGGCGGGGCACTGACATCACTGGGCCAACAGCCCGCAAAGTGACACTGCTTCGCTCTGGTGGTTTTCAGCTGACAGCACGCTCAGAAACAGGTTCTGCTGTTGGCTGAAAATTCCTGCGGATTCTCGCGGGAGCACCCTCAAGACATCCTCATTGAGGATGACAGGGCTCATCGGGCAGCGTCCGTGCGGCTCAGCGCTGACTCCTTCTATGGACTCGGCCTAATGCAGCAGACAAAAGATATAGTGTCCATGTGATAAAGTTGGTAGGATGTCATTACCAGAATCCTAGTCTGTAGCTCAAGCACCGATGTGACAATGGGTAGAATGACCTGTTTGGGGATCTGTGAGAGACCAGGCTGGGGTAGACTAATGCATATTGGCTATTTCACTCTGTGTAACTTCATATGGCTCTAATCCAAGCCATGACAGCCCAACCTTGTAGCTGTTGTGGATAGTGCTGAGCCAAGAGTATTATTTCCTCGACGGTCGCTACTCATGTTATAACTGGTACTTGATCAGCAACATTTCAGGAAATGACATGTTAACTTGAGTATTGCAACCAACTCAACGAGGTCCTCCTAGGACCAAAGTGACGTGGTTAATGGCAGATACCCGTTTGGTGTCACATCTGGTGGATGTGTTTTTCTCTATAGCATTATTCGCTTATCTATAAGGGAGTTTCCACAGGAAATGAAACCCTTCCCAAGCTGTGAGATGAGGCATCGGGGGGGGATTTAACTTCCTCTAGCTGTTCTCTTGTCACTTTATGAGCCCTCTCCCCCGGTCTTTCTTGGTCAATGATATGGGTGAAGAAAACACTTGATTGACAGTCAAATGCAGCTGGCAATTTCCAGAGAAGCAGAATCTTTGCTTTTAGCAGGTGTACATTTTGTTTAAGGAAGCCAATACCATTACCTTCTTTACACTTTTTTTTTTTTTTTTTGCCCGCTAAATGGGATTGCATCTTTTTGTTATCCCTTCTACAATAACCTTGTTGTGATCTCTTCTAGGTGAGAATGTATGGATCCCATCCAAGACATTAAAGGTATGTGCTATGAAAAAAATATAGTTTATTCTGTAGGCTTCCAACATTGTTATAAAGACTGAGTGGCAAGGCAGTCTAGCAAACTGGTTTATGGACAGAGTTGCAGACATCCAATGCACACTACTTTCTTTAGTAGAAGTGGGCTGGTCAATAACATTACGACAAATCAATGAGCTTCACTGGTTGTAATTAAGACCATTGGTCTTGGGGCCAGAACTGCTCTAGCTGCACTATTAGCTGGGTAATGTAACCTTACAAGTGCTTATACACTGGAAGGACCCTTTGTTAGTTTGTTTCTATTCATCCTTTCTAACCCCTGCACCAAATTCTACTTGACATTGTAGTTTTGCAATTGCTCTATTGGAACAATATTGTATGGGCATGTACAAAAAATGCCATGCAGTATAGACACCAATGGGTCCAACAGACTAGGATCTGTTAGTAACTGTACATCTTGTCCTCACCCTGATTTCTATGGGGTCAGCGCTGTAATCCTGTGCCCACTCCCCGCATGGAAACCGAGGGCTGCAGCTCACCCCATAGCCGCAGAATCTCCAACATCATGCAAGAGAAAATCCGAGGGGCTTTGACAGGGCGGGTCTACTTTCAGGTTCCCGCATCTGTCACTCAACCCTCCTACAAGACCCTGCATTTAACCTCTGCACTGCCAGAGGAGTGTTGCACTATTCTGCATGGTTTATATTAACCTAATTGTTACATCTAGCTTAAATCCCTTTTTAAATCTACATTTAGGCTTTTTCAGTGTTTCATAGTGACTTCTTTTAACAGGTCCTGTGATGTCATCGTGTCTTGTGAAGTACCAGCAGTATCCTCCTGCTGCGTTGAAGGTAATTTTGTGCTGTGAATTCCCTTGATCCCTCATGATTCCTTTCCCATCATATCTAGTTAACGATCTCGTTTTCAAAATAGGAGGGAGACCAGACTGACTCTACTTGTAAAACAAAAAGAACTCTGGTGCTAACTCGTATAAAGGACTAAATCAGAAAGAAAAGATAATAACACTATTACTGTAACTACGAATGTAGCTGCCCTCCCCTTACACAAGGGAGAATGAGGACTAGAATGTAGATCCCAGTCTGCTGCAACCCCTATAGGATCTATCCAGACCCTTAGTACATACAGAAAAAACACCTAAGGGGGAGCAAGGGATTAGATGGTTAATAATAATAATAAATATGAATATATATGCAATCTTGACCAGTGGGGGTAGGGAAAATAGCACAAATATATAATCTTACTACTCACACGGCCATGTGTAAGTAAATACACAACAGAGGTATCTTTGCTTTTGACTTTTCTGTGGAAATCCTTGTCCAGATGGTCCTCGGATCCTCCCAGTAACATACACAATGTGTAGGGAGCATTAGACGAAATACTTTCACAATATAGCAGGGCGATCAGCCAGGGGAGGTTTAGAGGGAATAATGCTAATGGCACAATACTCACACGGGCATGTGTAAGTACATACACAACGAGGGGTTTCTGTTCCTTTAAGATGTATGAGATGTGTTCAATAGTGGATACAAGTGCATTTATTCACACGCATGCGCATTATTCACTCTAAACCTCCCCTGGCTGATCCCCCTGCTATATTGCAAAAGTATTTCGTCTAATCTTTTGTTCCCTAAACATTGTGTGTTATTGGGAGGATCTGAGGACCACCTGAACAAGGATTTCCATAGAAAAGACAAGCATAGATACCTCTGAGGCTCTCCTTGCCCTGTTGGTATTTTGCTGTAATAGATGAGGGTATCAAACACTTAGTCCTGTGTGGCTGTATGAGCATTGGAATGTCTCAGAGCGGTCGTATATGTCCTTATGTGAGGTCTGCCATTGCATGGGGATTCAACTTGCCTAATTGATAAGTTTTGGATAGGTGTGTTTAAGGGCTTTCATTGCACTGTACTGACTAAAATGGAACTTAATCTTCCTGCTTCCTTCTGCAATCTTATTTCTACTGCAATAGTCGCAGCGCAGATCTGGCTTCAGGTATAGATGAGCAATGCTTGGCTTATTTTAATTTGGATGTGGTTGACTGCAACGGCTTTGGGTGTTTACGGTGACCTCCTTTTGGGGCTGGTAGATCAAGAGGATTGTCTTAATGTTCTGTTTGGCTGGACTATGATGACTCTTTATCAGGAGACTGCTGGATGACTCTTGCGGATATGGGACTGAGTCCAGCTTAACCCTTTGGCGAGAGATCTACAGCGTTGATACTATGCCATGCTCTAAAGCCCTCCTTTTTCTTGCAGGCAGCACATGGAAGGCAGCTCTTCAGAGCCTCCAGGTGAGTGGCTTGAAACAGGTCCATTAAGGAAGAGGGGGAGGGCACGAGACAATGGGGAAAGGCTGTACTAGATTTAAAAGTATCATGACTCTTTATCACTTGTGGTGCATAACGCAATCTTGTACAGATGGCATGTCCTATACTTGTACAGTAGGCATGGTCCTGCCTTTAGTTTAGACTACATTGGTGACATACAATTTACATTTACAACACTGTCTAGTGTTCACTGATCTGCTGCAGTTAAGTCTGTGATGGAGGATGTCTATGATGAATTAAAACTGAATATAGCTGGAATTACCGGCAGAATGCTTTTGTTGAGAAGGGTTTTTCTGAAGACATCCTAGTTTTAGAACCTATAACTTCCTGGTAGAGTCATGCAAAGCATGTAGTGCTGATCTCCTTTTGATTTTAGTATGTTTCTTGCAGGGTCACAAGTAAAATGAACGTTGCTGATTGGCACTCTGGAGATGGTGAGTTGAATATTGTACCCCTTCTCCACCCATGTCGTATTGCACACCTACTTTACTCAAGACTGTAACATGATGAGACCTAGGAAGTGCCGTCAGATGCGAAAACTGACGATAAAATTCCACTCTGATTTACAGCCTGCCTGATCCTGCTGATGGGTGTGACCCAATGCTTCCAACATTCACCCATCATAGCATGAGCCATTCCTTGCCTGTCACCCTCATCTCTGCACTTTTAAGTGGGATCTCAAGCCAACATCCATTAACACTAGAGTTGGGTTCTTAAACCGCAGGGTGCTGTCTTTACAGCGGGCATTTATGAATAACAAATGCATTTGCAAACTGCTGTGACCATCTTCTACATCTGAAGGCTTTTCACTGCAGTGACAATCATTTGACTGGCATAGCAAAAGATAAAAACATTACTCTGAACCTCAAAGATTGCTAGTATCCTAAACCTATGACCATTAAACTGGGTAAATGCCAATCTCTGCCAGAGTGGTCTATCAACAGGTGAAAGGTTAAATGGTCCTTGAACCTGTAACCCTCAAGCCAAACCCATGTGACCTGGCCGTTATCACAAATGGGCTCCTGGAAGTCACATTTTAAATGACCCACTCGCCACTTCCAGAAGGGAATCCTTGCACCTGTAATAAAGAAACTTCCTGCAGATACCACCAGATTAAGGCAGTATAGCTGGTCTGGGATGAGCCTTTCTATTATTGTGGACTGTTTGGATGAAATATGGGACAAGTTTCCCCCTATAGCTCTTACAACGGTCTCATATCAACATTGACATGTTTCTCTTTTGTCTTTCAGTACCGGAGGCGTTTCAAGCTGCATTTGTATAATTGGTCTGCAAGACCTGTCTATTTAAATAAAGTATTTTATATTTATAATGTTTCTGTATTATTGGTGACAACACCCTAAAGGTGCACTTTGCTGCTTTTACCGTTTGTGTTCAGTTATATAGTGACTGCATTCTCCACCCTTGTCCTGTTTGCCCCGGTTCCTGCATAATTTGATGCATGCCTGTGAAGGGAGGTTCTGTCTCTCAGGACAGATTCTAGCTAGCTCCAGGTCAATGCAAACTGCCTCACTCCATCTAACCAATGATCCAGCTGAACATAAATGTAGGGATACCAACCTGAGGGGCTTGTGGCCGCTGTACCCCCTGCTAAAGAGTGCAGCTGCTTTAGAGCTTCTGGAACATTAAAAGCATCTTTAGTTGTTTGTCTGAAGCAATTTTACTACCTACAACACCCTCCTGAATTACACATGGCATAAAACTGAATGCACGTTTATAACTTGGGCCTGTATTTCCGTGGTGTTCACTTGCCTGCAAACTGTCCAGGATTGTAGGAACAATGCCAGTACTGTTGCTCTTTCTCCCTTTCTCTCAATTCCCACACATTCACACACACTTAGTGCCATGAACAGAAACTGATAAGACAAGGAGTTCTGGGGCTCCCTGACAAAGTTATCTGCCTCCCCCACCCTAAGGCTGAGTCCAGGGTCAGTGCTGAGCCACACGCTCGCTTACCAGTGAGCCTCTGCAGCCGCAATGAGAGCGGCTTTAGCGGGCTCGTGCACGCTTCCGGAAGCGTAGGTCTTAGAATTTTTTTTAACTTCAAGCACTCACGGGAGCGCAGGGCCGGTCACAAGAGCGGTTTGCCCAATGAGGGCGAATCAGCTCCGTGACATCACTGGCCCGCCCCCGGATGGCGTGCGAACCAGAGCCAGGGAAAGCACCCGCTTTCCCTCAGCGCGCCTCCGCACGGCTGCTGCAACCCTGGAAGCAGCCTAACTCAGAAGGAGACTCCCACCATATCAATACTGTGGGTGATACAGCTAGTCAGCTCTCTAGTGTTGTAACTATTACTTTGAAGCCACCACTGACGGGTGAGTAAATTCAGGCAGCATTAATGGGGTAGTGTCTGTCATATTGTTCACAGTCACACCCTGTCATTAGTACTGTAGGAGACGGGACTGCCTGCACACAAGGGAGAGCAGCCAGAGGCAATTGAACACTGAAGTCAGAGCTCCACGTGTTTACAAATAATCTTTAAAAAAAAAAAACTAGTTTAAGTTAAATGTGAGTTAGAGGGGGAGAAGACCTTAATTGCCCAGGTGTAACCCCTTTTATACATTTTGCTGTCATCACTACACTTTGATGACGTTCTCCCAAGACATACAACGTCTTTAAAAACGTTCTCCCAAGACATACAAATTCTCAGGTGTGGGTTACATAGGCAACCCTAATGTCCGTGTCCCGGAGACATATAGAGGACATGATCTGCCGTCTGAGCCTTGATATTCTGCTGCAATCTAAGGCTATGGCCCGGCAGCTGCGATCAGTCTGAGCGCAGGAGAGTCGGGGGCATATCTCCCATTGTCCGCGTCCCGCCACGTGATGTCAGCGGTTTGCGCAGCCACTAGGGCCTGCCCTTATAGAGGGCTGTGCTGTGGGGCACGTGCACTGCCGGGACTACCGGGGACTCTGCCTAACGAGCCCTAAGACCGAGCTTATACACAGAGTGCGAGCTCCATCTGGGCCGCACTGCTGCAGCGCAGGAGATGTGCTCATTGTGTTGCAGGCGTGTGGTGGATGCTTCTTGAAGTTGGTTTGCCCTCATCGGCTGTACCAGCTCACATGATGCTATATCACACGGCAGTCACTTTTGAAATTGGACATTTTACTTGTTTTTTTATTAAAGTTTTGGTTTTTATACTTGGCTCATTTCGCCTATGATTAACCAAGGAGGACTGCGTTCTATAAGCGAGGCTTGGATTTTCTCTGAGTGTCCACACTCACATATGGCCATGTGAGTGATTTTCATTTATATCTCTCCACATTGTCACTGATCAGTGACATACACCCACTGCTGTTTTCCCCGAGATCACCTATAGCACCAGTGATTCATGAAGCAAGCCACAGGCTAAAGCCACCATTATTGTGATGTGTTTACACTCACACATGGCCGTGTGAGTGATTTTGTTATGTTTCCATTTATCCTGCTACCCTTCTTTCCACCTTTTCCTATCTAGTGTATTGGCCACTAATTTTGTATTTTGTTTTCTTCTGGTTTGCGCTCGCCCCGTTGTGTTTTCCTACAGTGTGAGGATCCTGGGAGATCCGTTGCCGGCTGAGCAGCAGCAAAGACCTGCGGCTAGTATTGCATTATTATTATTTTATGTGTACCATTGCCGCCTACAGACGTCCATTTTAGACTCCCACAAGGTTTTGGGTATCATTGTTATAAATTGTTAGGAGCGCCCCAGTTTTCTTGTATACTAACTGTATAATGCAGCATTATATGGGCATACTGTATGGCATCTACATTACGGATACTAATAAGTACCCTATTCCGCTATGGTCCATAGTGCAGGCATCTAGACATTCTCCGTGATATTTCCACATAGTGTGTGTGTGTGTATATATGTATATGTATATGTATATATATATATATATATATATATATATATGTATGTAACAAACAACAAAGAAAAAAGCTGCGCCTCTAAGGAACATATACAATGAATATATATATATATGCTATGACAATATGATGTAAATATAGATAAATACCTTAATTATATAAGCAATATATACACATATGTAGTATTGTGGACCTATAATAATATAAGGCCCACAAAAACATGAACAATATTATATAAAAAAAAAAATGCAAAAAAAGGATAAACCAGTCCTCAAATAGTCCAATGAATGGTATAGGTGCTGGTATGCAGGGTCTGCGGCAGCTCTCAATATGGACCAACCACGTCCACAAGATATCTAAAAAGGAAAAAAGAGGAGAGAGCGCACGCCCATAGCGTATAAAAGTTTTAATGAGGGGGAAGGGGGAGAGAGGGGGGTAAAAAACGCACTTACAAAAATGCAATAAAATCAAGCATATGTGATATATATAATCACCACCATCCGGTTTTTCTGTAGACTCTTGGGGCAGTCCCAGGCTCCGTTGGCAATGGAGCACAGTCCCAGCAAATTCACAAGGCAGGTGTGCTGTACAATAGTCCAAGAAAGAGGTCCCGTAATAGTGGTGCCTATAGCACTCGCGCCTGGATCAATACGCTCCAGCGCTTCGTGTAGACTCCAATGTCTGTGCGTCTGACGTCACGACGCTCCCTGACGCGTTTCGTCAGTCACGGCTAACTTTCTCAAAGGGATTTCATGAGAGGGGGAGGTCCGGTATTATATATACGCAACCTCATGATGGTAATTAAAAGAAGTAACCTCCCCTACTCAGCTGCAATCGTTTTTTGTGCTGCTACACACTTATACACACACATTTACATGTAATACAGATAATTAACCCTAAAAGGATTGGAGGAGATAGTTGGAGTAAAAGCAAAATGTAAAAACAAAATTTACACTCTGAATACCAGTCTAAATCCCAATTCATTTTAGATGAATGGCACATATTGTACAAAAATACTTATATATACCAGATCACTATATAAAAACCATAAATGTATACTATATGTATATTACCCATAGACTGGTATAACATTGTTCATAAGGACAGGAAAAAAACGAAAAAAATCCTAAAGGGATCAAACCAAAATAAAAGCATTCAGCCTGCATGTGGATCAAGACCTCGTTAGCCAATAGTATATAAGTGTATATATGGGATATGTTGTGATTACCCACAGGGTGCATCAGTTAATTAATACTTGAGCACACCTAGTATATAGAGAGGAATGACTCACATACAGGCTAATACTATATAAAATTACTGAAAAACAAGAGATCACATAACATCATATACATATAGATAAAATGCAATAGTGTGTACATATACAAACACACACAGTCAAGTGCAAATATTACCCTTAGCGGGTGTATGGATAATTTAAAATTGAATATAGACAATATCTCATGTGATCCTAATAGGAAAAAACTGATCAGATTGGGGATATTTTGAAACATCAGTCTGGAGTCTGTATGCCACAAACAAGGCTAGGACCTGGGGAACTATTTTATTGTGAGAGCATATTTTAATTAATTGTATTGTTAAGTTATATGAAAAAAAGTGTATGTATATAAAATATATAAAGAGGTGTGTATATGAAAAAAAAAAAAATATATATAATGTATGTATAAAAGAAAACTTTACCCTTTATCTCATTCGCCAATATTTACTACCCAGGCCCTAAATGGCCAAACTAAAGTGAGTGCCTATTCAAGTGAACGTTAATTTTAATTTATATGAAGGCTGTACAATAATTATAATAGTGTATGTGAGGATTAATGCCTAATACCGTCTATTAAACCCTGTGATACTCTTATTTTTAATTAAACCACATAAATGTGCAAATATAAATATTCATAAATACATCCATTATTCAGACAGGGGGAAAGGATGGGAAGGGGGTGGGGAGGGGGGGGAAAGGCGGGGGAAAGGTGAATCTCTGGAGGAGATCCAGACAAAGGATGGACTGAGAAGCAGAGAAGAACAGGAAGAGACATCCACGGAGTGACTAGACTAAAGTACTAACATCCAAACATTCGTTAAGTCCCCCAGGATTAAGGGTGCCCAATTGGTGAATCCAAAAGGTTTCCCGCCTACAGAGTGTCTTGAATCGGTCGCCTCCTAGAACACAAGGAGAGATGGTCTCTATTCCCATAATTTGCATAGTCTTGGGATTTTGTTGATGAAATAATTTAAAGTGTCGAGAGACACTATGGTTATTGAGACCCTTAATAACATTTCTCCTGTGTTCCAGGAAGCGCGTTCCCAATGTTCTCGTGGTGCGTCCAACGTATTTTAGACTGCACCCGCACTGTATAAGGTACACAACGTAAGTGCTGAGACAAGTGATAGAGCTACTGATGGCATAGGTGATGCCCCTACTTTGAGAACAGACATGAGTATTATTCAAAAGATGCCTGCACGTAATGCATCGACTGCGGCCACAGGGATGGTTACCCAATGGTCCCTTATTTTTTGCAGTATCACAAATTGAGGAAGACTTAAGCCTAGTGGGAGCTAATATACTTTTTATACTTCTAGCCTTCCTGTATGTAACAGTAGCTCTATCCGGCAGGATAGGTCCTAGATGGGGATCACACTTGAGAACGGACCAATGATCGTTCAAAATTCTATTAATGGATTTGGATGACTGGTTATAGGTGGTAATAAACCTCACAGTCGACCTATCCGTCCCTGTATGCATTACTGGGGTGTCATATCCTAAACGTTTTCCTTTTTGTTGTTTATTTTTTGATTTCTCAAGCAAAGTGGTTCTGGCAATGGAACTCACCTTGCTGAGAGAATCGGAAACCACGACGGGATCATATCCCTTAGAAAGAAACTTCTTCCCGAGTGTGACCGACTGGTTTTCGAAGTCAACATCCCTTGTGCAGTTCCTCCGTATTCTGTGGAACTGCCCCAAGGGAATATTGTTGAGCCAGTGTTTGTGATGGTTGCTGGACGCATGGACGTAGCTATTCACAGACACAGACTTGAAATGTGTGGTGGTAATAATATTCAAGTCTGTGTCTATGCTCAGGGCCAGATCCAGAAAGACAGTGGACAAGCTATTAATATCAAAAGTGAATTTAAGTCCAAACGAGTTGTTGCTGAAAGAGCTCAGGATGTCGAATAAATCCGACTCCTCTCCATCCCAAATTATAATAATATCATCTATGAAACGGCTATAGTATACGAGACCCGCTCCAAGCAAGGTGTTCTGCCACACATGGGACTCTTCCCAATGCCCCATAAAGAGGTTGGCATAGCTGGGAGCGAATCTCGTACCCATGGCCGTTCCACAGATATGCAAGTGAAAATCATCTTCAAATAAAAAATAATTGTGCGTAAGGATGAAGTGAATACTTTCTAAAATGAATAACCATATTGGCGAATGAGATAAAGGGTAAAGTTTTCTTTTATACATACATTATATATATATTTTTTTTTTTTCATATACACACCTCTTTATATATTTTATATACATACACTTTTTTTCATATAACTTAACAATACAATTAATTAAAATATGCTCTCACAATAAAATAGTTCCCCAGGTCCTAGCCTTGTTTGTGGCATACAGACTCCAGACTGATGTTTCAAAATATCCCCAATCTGATCAGTTTTTTCCTATTAGGATCACATGAGATATTGTCTATATTCAATTTTAAATTATCCATACACCCGCTAAGGGTAATATTTGCACTTGACTGTGTGTGTTTGTATATGTACACACTATTGCATTTTATCTATATTGTATATGATGTTATGTGATCTCTTGTTTTTCAGTAATTTTATATAGTATTAGCCTGTATGTGAGTCATTCCTCTCTATATACTAGGTGTGCTCAAGTATTAATTAACTGATGCACCCTGTGGGTAATCACAACATATCCCATATATACACTTATATACTATTGGCTAACGAGGTCTTGATCCACATGCAGGCTGAATGCTTTTATTTTGGTTTGATCCCTTTAGGATTTTTTTCGTTTTTTTCCTGTCCTTATGAACAATGTTATACCAGTCTATGGGTAATATACATATAGTATACATTTATGGTTTTTATATAGTGATCTGGTATATATAAGTATTTTTGTACAATATGTGCCATTCATCTAAAATGAATTGGGATTTAGACTGGTATTCAGAGTGTAAATTTTGTTTTTACTCCAACCATCTCCTCCAATCCTTTTAGGGTTAATTATCTGTATTACATGTAAATGTGTGTGTATAAGTGTGTAGCAGCACAAAAAACGATTGCAGCTGAGTAGGGGAGGTTACTTCTTTTAATTACCATCATGAGGTTGCGTATATATAATACCGGACCTCCCCCTCTCATGATATCCCTTTGAGAAAGTTAGCCGTGACTGACGAAACGCGTCAGGGAGCGTCGTGACGTCAGACGCACAGACATTGGAGTCTACACGAAGCGCTGGAGCGTATTGATCCAGGCGCGAGTGATTATAGGCACCACTATTACGGGACCTCTTTCTTGGACTATTATACAGCACACCTGCCTTGTGAATTTGCTGGGACTCTGCTCCATTGCCAACGGAGCCTGGGACGGCCCCAAAAGTCTGCAGTCTAACCGGATGGTGTTACCAGCCCTGGGAATCTGCTGTGACGTTGCTCCCTTACCAACAGAACCGTATATGGTGTCATTATTCAATATATTTATATATTTTGGATGACTTTGTTATAAGGAAATCTGCCATTTTTTATGCTCTAAGAAGGATTGCCCTTAGATAAACTTTTATATCCCCTGTCTTGTTGCACACAATGGAGGAATCCAGTGGGGAAGAAAATACAGGACTTGACATTGTGGACAATACTTATGTGTTGGAGATGATACCAAAAGATTGAGAAAAGCTACGCATTTGTTTGATGGTACTTCTGCTATTATTTGTGACTAGCTGAGAGCCCCGGCGTTGCCCGGGATGTTTGTGGTGTGGGTGTGGCATTTGGGTGGGGAGTGGTCCACGCGGCCCATGTGCGGTGGTAGTGCTGCTGTGGCTGTACTTATGGTGATTGTATCGGTGTGCTGATTTGGGAGGGTTTGGTGCTGATGTG